>NW_006400304.1:24990-50689 GCF_000299155.1 Elephantulus edwardii
TTAGAGCTAGGGATTTTGAACATTTCTTCATGTGCTTGTTGGCCATTTTAATGTCTTCTTTGGTGAAGTGTCTGTTCATATCCTGTGCCCATTTTTCTACTGGATTATTTACCTTTATCTTGTTTTGGTGACATTACATTCTTAATATGGACCACTTTCTGCTGTTGTTCAATCAATTCTGCCTTATGTTAGTCCTATGTAGTACTATGTACTCCTAGAGTGAGTTGGTTACTGTTCATTATAACTAGAATAAAAGAAAACTACTTTGAACAATCTTTCCATTAAGGATAATGATGGCATTTATATAAACTTTTAATGGAATTTTACTTAGATATCTGACTCAATCTATATCAATCTTAATATTCACTGAAGAAAAGCAATCACAACAATTATACATAACCTATTGTTCAAATGTTAATTACATGTGTCAACAGCTCAAGAAACACTGATGAAGAGGTTCACCATCAATATTACAACTGTGCTAACCTATCCTTGGCTAGTTACAACAAAGGAATAGAAGCCAAAGGGTAACCACGTCAACCACCACATGAGCCTTAACAAGGAAAGGTCAGAAATGCCTCAGGACCAATAGAAGCTCACTCATCCTTGCAGGTGAGTGGTGGGATCTTCTCAGTGGCATGAAAGGGGAGTCCTGCAGGCTCTTTTTCATACTTTGCTGAATTAGCTGAGTCCCGTTTAGAACTGGCTGTGCCTGACAGAGATTAGCTTGTGAGCCTGTGTGAGCAATGATGATGGAGAGAGCTTGTCTTTTAAAGGAGTCTCCTAAATAACATTAAAGGAACTGTACAGGCCCTGGACAGGACATACATCTGAGAAGGACATGAGCCTATCAGACTAGCACTCATGAGATATTAGGAAATATAATGAAAAGGAGGAAAAGCACAATCTTAGGAAGAAAACAGAAGGGCCTGCAGATCACCTATGAGGGTGGGCTAGGGTCATGACTGAAGTTCATCCTCATTTGAGAGAGGCAGTATGGTCCAGCGGAAAAGAGCATGGACTCCAAGCCAACTATCCTGAGTTCTATCCAGCACTTAGGACTGCCGTGACAGGGAGCTACTAACTTGACTTGATACCTTCATCATGTTCAATATGGAACAACGTCACCACTTCATAGGCCTGACATAGAGATAAAGGAGTTATTGTATGCAGTGCACCCACTAGAGCTCCAAGAATTCTGGCTATACCTCTGCTAGCTTCCCCTCACCCTAATTCCAAAGTGTGTTACTAATGATTTCCCTGCCTGAGACCTTCAGAGTAAACTTGTGTCTAAAAATGAATATAAACATTGCCTAAGAATTCCTAGCCTTCCACCTCCAACCACTGGGTAAGCTATGCCCTCACCTCCTGAGACCATTTTCCCATAGTTTTCCAGCATGAGGTTCCAGTAGTGCTCCTTCTGAGTAGAATCCAAGTATCTCCACTGCACCTGGAAAAAATACAATATCATGCCCTTAAACATGGTGCCAAAGGAAGGTACTTGACAGTGCCTAAAGGAAACATGAAAAGGAATGAATGTGCCAAAAGAGCCTAAGTACCAGGAGGTAAGAGAAACTTTGAGAAAGATATTAATGGAGGAAGTAACCAAGAACAAAACTACAGTCCCTACTGCAGCATGTCTAGTTCTGAGTTGCTGTTGTTGTTATGTGCCGTCAAGTTGCTTGCGACTCATAGTGACCCTATATACAACAGCCCTAAACTCTCCTCTATCCCTTGCCAATCTTACTGTCTCTGACATGCCTATCCCCATTACCTCAGTGACAGAATCAATCCATGTCCAACACGCCTATCCCCATTACCTCAGTGATGGAATCAATCCATCTCATCAAGGGTCTTCTTCTCCTGCACTGTCCCTCCACCCTCTCGAGAATGACGTCCCTCTCCAAGGACTGGTCCTTCCTTACAACATGTCCAAAGTATGTCAAACGAAGCTTCAGAATCCTTGCCTCCAAGGAGCAGCCTGGCTTCATCCTCTCCAGGAGGAACTTGTTTGTTCTCCTGGTTGTCCATGGTTCATTCAATAGTCTTCTCCAGCACAAAAGAATAAATTCTTTCTATCATCCCTAGTCATTGTCCAGCTCTCTGATGCATACCAAGTAATGGCAAAGACCATGTAGTTCTAAGTAGGCAGCCTTAAAGATTTAACTTCTTTTTTTTCCCAAAAAAACCCCAGTAATTGTTTTATTTATTAATAATAAAGTCATTCAAAAGAAAGGATTTAACTTCTATGTGTATTTTTTTTAAGTTTTATGTCTTTAAAGGGAAACTCTTCCTGTTGAATGTATAGCATACTAGCAGTATGTTTCTCAATCTCCCACATTCTTTTTCTACTCTCTAAACAACTTAGTGTAAGAAACTCACATGCCCAATAATTAAAATGAAATCTAAAAATCCCAAAGTATAAAGAAAACTAAATGGAATTTGTTGCCAGTGCAAATTTCAGAACAGAGGGAATCATCAACATTGAAGCTGACTGTGTTTAAGCTCCATCCAGAGACAAGACTGGTGTTTTCAGAGAAAGTGAAACACAGCCCTGTAATTTCTTAAGAATCCTGGGTTTAGGATATGGCACTCATACAATGGATGAGATGTCATGAATAGGGTAGCCTCACAAGACATCTTTAGGAAAGTTCTCTCATGGCTTAATGGTAAGGAATTGCACTGCCAATCCAAAGATCAACAGTTCAAAACTATAGCTGTTGTGTAGGAAAAAAAGAGGGCAATCTCTTCCCATTTGATTTGTGAATTATAAAAACCCACTAAAGGGTCAGTTATGTGTCAGTTCCAACTGTTGTTGTTGTTGTTGTTGTTATGTGCCGTCAAGTCACCTGCGACTCATAGCGACCCTATGTACAACAGCCCTAAACTCCGCTCTGTCCTGTGCCAATCGCACTCTCTCTGACACTCCCATCCCAATTATCCCAGTCACTGAATCAATCCACCTCATAGAGTGCCTTCCTCTCCTGCACTGTCCCTCCACCCTCCCAAGCATGATGTCCCTCTCTAAGGACCGGTCTCTCCTCACAACATGTCCAAAGTAAGTTAGACGGAGCCTCAGAATCCTTACCTCCAAGGAGCTACCCGGTTTAACCCTCTCCAGGACAAATCTGTTTGTTTTCCTAGCAGTCCATGGTATTCTCAATACTCTTCTCCAGCACCACAGCTCAAAGGCATCAATTATAACTAGACAGTTCATAACAACAATAAATGAAGTAGAGGGAGTTCTGGTGCCTTCTCTGTAGATAACTGTGCTGCCAAGCCAGACATGGTGCTTCTCTGGTGGTTCAAATACACAACTGGCTCCACAGGACAAAGATGGGGAGTCTCCACTCATGAAATTTACATTTTCTCAAAGCCTGCCAGAGTGTCAGATAGGAGTCAGTACTGACTCAACAACAATGAGTTTGAATTCTGAGCTGTGCAGAACTAAAGACTCAAAAGAGGAAGTCAATGACCTTCAGCAAGTTGTTAAATTTTTTGGAGCCTTAGTCCTCACCTAAATTCTCATCAAGAATGGGGTGGGGAAGAATCAGGTTTATAGATCCCTCCTGATCCTTCATCTGCTTTATGAAATACTGCACTTGTAATTCAAGGTATTCATCAATCTATTGTTCTTATGTGTTGAGTCCATTACATCTCACAGCAAACACGAGGGAATGGGGGAAAATAGAGGTAGTTGAACAAATAAAGGCCAAAAAAAATTTCTAAATGTCTTGAGAACTAGAAACTCACATCCAAGCTGAATGAACCTCAGTCATAAGATACATAAATAATTTCTAGGTACACTGCTATCAATCTTTTAAAACCAGAGAGAAAGTGAGAAAATAGTTAAAAAAAGGAAAACACATCACATGTAAAACAAAGGAAGAATATAGGATGATTCCACTTTATATACAATTGTAGTATCTATGACAACAAAAATCAGATCAATAGCTATCCAGAATGGAAAGGGGAAAGGCAGAGAAAGGGAAGAGAGAGGGAATGTAAAAGTACAAGAGGAAATGTACAGGTTACGACATGCTTATCATAGCTAGAGGCAAAGACCAGTGGATGGCTTTCTGAATAGAAATTTATTCTCTCCTACCTTAGAAAGCCAGAAGTCCAAATTCAGGACACTAACTCCACAAGGTTTTCCTCTGTCAGCTCTGGGGAAAAGTTCTTGTCTCTTCAATAGGTGTGAGCCAGGCATTCCTGGGTGATGTACCTCGGCCACTCTCTGTTCCAGGCCTGTGAGGTTCTCAGCACAGGACCCAGATCTAAATATATTCTCCACTACTGGATCTTTTTTCTTGGTGTTAGGAAAGTTCTCCTTCTCTAACTTGCTTCCTTCTCCTTTTATCTTTCACATGAGTGTTGTGGTTTTGAGATAAAATATGTCTGATCATATGTCTTTTCCATCTTTGTTCAGGACTTACATTCTTAGAGAGAAATGGATTTAAATGGCAATTAGAAAAAACATTGTACCTCGAGAAGACCTGAGACAAACACTGAAACTCAAGTTCCTCTGCATGTGTACTGTTCCTGTTCTCCTAATGAGGCCCTCTCTTCCACTGCACTTCTGAGAATGCACTCATTTCAGTCCTCGTGACTACTCAAGAATCCTCAAAACTGGTCAAAGAGAAGAAAAACAGAGAAACTGACTCACCTGAGATGATGCTTGGAGAAGTGAACCTCCTGAGTCTTGGTCACTGAGGAGCCTTTCCTCAGATGTGGCAAGAAGGTGGGGAGCAGTCATCACTGAAGTGAGAAAAAAGAAGTTTTAAGAATCTAGAGGCCATTCCTAGTCACTCCCCAGATCTAAATATGTTCTCCACTCCTGGATCTTTTTTGTTGGTGTTAGGAAAGTTCTCCTTCTCTAACTTGCTTCCTTCAGGATATAAAGGAAACAAACAGAAAAACATTGCCAAATTAGAACTGACACTTCCAGCCACAATTTCAAGAGTTGTACTATTATTACTAACAAAGTCTAAATCCCTCTAACATCCCAAAGACCCTCAGCCATATTCTTTCCCCTCCTTATTAAAGTCCAAAATCCAAATGGTCTAATGCAGATTTAATGTGGTTGAAAATGCAGGCATGGAATCTCCTAATCAGACTGACTTGTGTGCATCAACCTTGTTTCAAGGGGCACTGCAATCTGAATACACTTTCAACTCTGACAACAGGAACCTAATTTTCTTCAAGACTTCCCCAAGGTCATCATGAATAAGAACTGGCCCTCACCTAATTCCAACTCAGTGTCCACTTCCTCTTTGATGATGAGGCTCAATTGCTCCTCAGGCCCTGAGGATGAATTCTGAAGTCCCAGCTCCTGAGGCACCACTTTAAGACTGGCCTCTGCCTCTGTCATTTGGCAGCTTGCAGACTCCATCTCCTCAGGTGAACTTTCCTGTCCCAGAACCTGGCTGCTGATCTAAAGACAAGTTATTATGAGTTACTATAGGATGCTGAGTTGGAATTCGTGAAATCATTGTGAAGTCCAACGTCTATAATAGATTACAGGACAGTCCTTAGGGAACAGGTAACAAGTGACCTTCATTTTCACAGTAAGCAGGTATTGATGGCAATATGACAGACAGACCAACTGCTGACACTAACCAGGCCTGCAAGACCTTCAAGACAGGCCTCTGGTAAGGGGTTTCAACTGGAAAGTCTGTATCAATTAAAACTTTACCAAACAGAAACATTGGAGGGTTAAATTAGAATGGAACTACAGATTGTACCATCAATTTCTAATAGCTAGAGTGTGGAAACTCACCAACACACAAAGGTAAAGTATAGCAGCTGTGGAAGGGTTCATTGCAACTCACTGCAACACCATGAGCAGAGGAGCTCTTTAGTGTTGTTTTAGAAATCATCTTCATGGGAAGTAGATGAGAAGATCTTTCATTTAATGGTGTTACTTGATAGGTTCAAAAAACCAACTTATGGTTGTTATGTTGTTATTGTTAAGTGCCATCGAGTTGTAGGTGACTCATAGCAACCCTGTGAATGAAAATCCTCGACACGTGTGTGCATGACTTTCATCCTTTCTCCAGGTTCATAGGGTTTCCAGAGGCAAGCTATTTACAGAAGTGGATGCCACTCCTGCTTCCAATATGGTTATGTAGTCAAGTAAAAACCATTTGTACCAACCAGGGACGTGAGAGGCACACACAGCCCTAAATGAGGCAGAAGGACTCACCAGTAGGACTTAGATCCCAATACCCTCTGCTTACCCACTGCCATAGTCTCTGGGGTTCTCCCTTCAAGCTCTCCACTAGAGTCACAGCCTCCTCTCCACTACTGGGACGCTGTGCACGCACCCACATCTGGATCTCCGCAGGCAGGATGGTCAGGAACTGCTCCAACATGAGGAGCTCCAGGATCTGCTCTTTGCTGTGAAGCTCTGGCTGAAGCCACTGGAAACAGAGCTTCCAAAGCTGCCTCAGGGTCTCGTGGGGCCCAGACAACACCTGGTACTGAAAGCATCTGAAAAGCTGCCGGGCAGCTTCAGGGCTGGAGAATTCCCCTTGAGGGACAGCAGCTGATCCAGGGAGTGGGGGATCCTTTGCCTTTGCCAGTGGTGGCACATACACCAGGGCCTGTCTTAGCTCCAAAGGCATTATTGAGATTTTCAAGTTCTTTCACGACAGCAAAGTCCTTCTGGTTGAAATAGTTCTCTGGAGAAAACCAGGTCTTCACACAGCCTCTTATACGGACACTGGGGAAGGAAGGCGTTCCAGTGATGCACAGAGAATGACAGGATTTTAGAAACAAATTCATATGCCCTGCTAAGAAGCCTTGCACTCAACCAAAATCTCTGAAACTGCCCAATGGATTGACAAAAAGAAGTACTGAGACAGCTCCAACTCATGTAGACACATATTTTCTCAGAGTGGAGTTGTGCTCCAGAGTGTTGTCCAGGGCTTGCTGGATACTCATAGATAATTACTGGATCTGTCTCTCAAGACATTACTGGGTACAATCGACTTCCCAAGACTAAGTCAACAGCAAAGGACTTTAACTATTTACACAACTCAGGTTCAAACTTGGGTGCATTCTTTATTTGGAAACAATGTAGGCTTGTAGCCACAGATCAAGCAACCAACACCCTATGTAAACTGTCACTATCATCTTGTGTACTTTATAACATCCTTGGCCAGTCTTCAAATATCCACACCAAGTAAAAGAGTGCCATCTGCCTCATGAAGCGTTTTCACTACAAAAACTTCTGCAGTGAATCCTGTATCTACATCTGTCCATTTAGAGACTGAAAAGTAATGCTGGACAAGTACACCAGTGCCCTACAAGTAAATCCCCATGATGCTTCTTGAATAAACACAAGGTTGAAAAGAACAAAACACTCCTTTACAAAAGGGGCAACAAAATTCCTATGGCCTCCTTTCAATGTTGGGAAGTTGTCTCTTTGGGAAGTCATGATAAACTTATCACCCAGCTTTAACCTTGGAATCAAAGGATATTTGGAACAAATACTGACTACCTAAAAGCATACCTATTACCTTGAACTAAGAAACTATTATTTTATCGATAATATTAGCAAAATTTCCAAGGCTTCATCAAAGATAAAGTAAATACAAAATAAAAATTTAAAATATACCTTTTAATGTTTTAAGGAGAATTATTTGGAAATTATAAAACCCTTGTCAATGAACAAGTAGATCTGAAAAGGAAAAAAATAAATTTGTTGGTGTTGTTGATTGCCATCGAGTCAAGCACAACTCAATAGAACACTATGAACAAAAGGATATGAAAAACCTAAATAGTACCATTAATTGTCTTGGTCTTACTGAAATTTTCTAATCACTAAGACAAGTAACTGTAGAAAACATTTTCAATGCATATAAAATATCAAATCATGGTGTATTAGCATGTTTTCTCAGACTAAAATTACATTGTAATTCAGTAATATATTCCAGTATATAGAAATTATTAGCACTCTAATAATACAGGCTCAAAAAAGGAAATCATAAAGTAAAATGAAAAGTGAAAGATATCCAAATTTGTGAGTACAACGAAAGCTTTGTTTAGTGGAATTACTGTGTGTGCCTCAAAGTCAGAACACACCCATAGTTGGCCGGCCCTTCAGCAACTTTATAGAGGCAGTAAATCACAGGGGAGATTCCACAGCCTCTCCTGGAGCAGTTGGTGGAGTCAAACCTCGTGTCTTTGTGATTACCCTGTGGCTTCAAATCACTGGGTTACCAGAACTGTTAGATTAAAGAGATACACAGCTTTAAATAAATGAGGTTGTTGTTAGGTGCCCACAAGTCCAGGAGGACTCATAGCCAACCATAGGCACACAGATCTGACCCCTGTCTTATCCTGGGCCCAAGCAGCCTGACTCTTCGGTGGACCCAGTGGTCTCAGGGGAGAGTGGACGGCGCAAGCCCCGATCTCAGGCAGTCTGACACACTGCTGTTACCTGACCTAGTGGGCTGAGAGGAGAGGCGAGCAGGGGTGGGGGCTGGGGAGGGACGGAAGACCAGATCCCAGGACCAAAGCAGAGAACGTGCACTCACCTCCTAAGAGGACTTTGAGCGCTTCCGGAAACAGCTGCGTAGATAGTTCAGGATCCCCAGGAGGGTGGGGCGGGGCCTCAGGAAAGAGAACAAGGCCCAGATTGGCTGCCAGAGCCACCCGCCCACCTGACGTCACCACCTTCTGACTCCACTTGTGCTCAGTAAGTTGCTATGTTGTTATGTCTTGTAACTTGGACTCATAGCAAACCTGTAACCACAAAGTTGGATTCTTGCCTTGTCCTGTGGCATCCTCAATATCTCCAAAATGCTTGACGTCATTGTTACAGACATCGTCTCAATCCATCTTCAGTGTTTTCCTTCCCTAAACGGAAGCTTCACCCTTTCAATCATGATGTTTTCCTCCAAGGTCTTTTCAGTGGACATGCAGAAGAGATCATTCAGGAGACTAGACTTTATGAAGCGGAATGGGGCATCAGAATTGGAAGGAGACTCATCAACAACGTGGTTTGTACATAACCACAACTTTGCTTGCCGAACCTAAGGAGAACTTAACATCTGCAGTCAGACACCTCTCTGGAGTGCTAAAGAATGATGAACTGGACAATGACTAATGGTGACAGAAGAAGAATCGATGCCTTCAAGTTGCGTTGCTGGAGAAGAGTACTGAACATACCATAGACTGTCAAGAGAACAAATAGGTTTGTCCTGGAGAAAGTGAAGCTAAGATGTAGTTTGGAGGCAAGGATTTTGAAGCTTTGTCTCCCATATATTGGACATGTTACCGAGAAGGCCAGTCCTTGGAGTAAAACATAGTGCTTGGAAGGGTGGAGAGAGAACACAGGAGAGGAAGACACTCGATAAGCCACAGACACAGGGGTTAGGGTGAATGAGGCAAGTGTGTCAGAGCCAGTGAGATTGACAGAGGACAGGGCAGGGTTAAGGGCTATAAGTCACATGTGGCATGATGGCACACAACAACAACAACAAATAGGTAAACCCCCAATCTTGGCATTAGTGAGATGAGATGGACTGTCACTGACCACTTTAAATAACACAAAGACATGGTATGCTATGCCTGGAGTGAAAAACAGAAAAGGAATGGTATTTCATTCATACTTAAAAAGATAAATTTTAAGTTCTATCCTGGACTACAAAGGGGAAAGTTGCTGAAGTAAAACAAAGAGAGAGTTGCTAAAATAAAAGAGCAGAACAGAACATTCAAAGAGCAGCTTGCGAAGACAAGCAAAGTAGTATAATAGAACGTGCACAGGACAGGAATTGGAGAACAAAAAGTAAGAACTCACCCAGTATTTCTCAAGCTGAAAGAACAGAAAATGAATTCAAGCCTCAAATTGGAATACTGAAGGATTCTATGAGCAAAACCTTGAATGATTCAAGAAGTAGCAAAACAAGATGGAAGGAATAGACAGAGTTAAGCTCCAAAAAGAATTAGCTGACCTTGAAGTATTTCGGGGAGAAAAAAAAATCTACTGGATTCTACCTGAGGGAGAGTCTCCAGCTTGGAGAAGTTAGATTCTGAGGGGTGTCTTTTATTTACTTGAAAGCTGGGTGTAAACTGTTTGACGTTTTGGGCGTGGGTTTGTTTTTTGTTGTTGTTTTTGTTGTTAAGGAACAAGTGTAAGCTGATTGGCTGATAAGTGATCAAGAGCTAATGGTAAGAAAGGAAGAAGTTCAAGCTGCACTAAAGGCATTGGCAAAAATAAGGCCCCAGAAGTTAAAGGGATACCAGTTGACATGGTTAAACATAAAGAACTGACAGAAGTTGAACCTGGGTTTAGAAAAGGCCAGGATAACAGAGTTATCCTTCCTAATGTCAGATGGATTCTGTCTAAAAGCAGTGCATTCCAGAAGAATTTCTATGTGACTATACAAAAGCATTTTACTGTGTTCATGTATTCATCGTTAGTTCTGCTAAGATTAGTAGCAGACCAGTTATAAGTGTTGAGTCAATATTGGCCCAAATGCTTGATTTGCTGTATAATCTCAAGATTTCTGACATTGGAAAATCAAAAGGGCTGAACTCGATAGCATTTCTTAAGGTTAAGGAACTAAAAAAAAAAAAAAAATTCAAGCCACAAGTGGCAATATTTAAGAATGCTATGAGGAAGACTACTGAATGACCCAGGAAGCATTAAAACAAGAAGGAAGGAGTATAGAGTCACTGTACCGAAAAGATTGGCTGACAATGAATAATTTCAAAAAAACAACACTATCAAGAGGCAGAGGTGACGAAGGAAGAAGTTCAGGCTGCTCGGAAGGACTTGGCAAAAATAAGGCCCCGGGAATTTATGAATACCAAGTGACATATTTCAACAAACAGATGCTTCCCTGGACGTACTCACCAGGTTGTGCCAAGAAATCTGATCAACTGACTGGAAGAGATCCGTATTTATATTTATTCCCATTTAAAAAAAAGATAATCTAACATAATGCTACACACAAGCAATTACTTTGACAGAGAACTAACAAAAATACAAGCTGGGTTTAGAAGAGGTCATGGCACTAGAGACATTATCATCAATGTCAGGTGGATCTCAGCAGAATGCAAACAGTACTGGAGAAATGTCTGTGTTTCATTGAATATGCAAAGGCATTTGACTGTTTATATCATAGCAAATTGTGGCTAACCTTGAGGAAAATGGGAGTCCCAGAACACTTGATTGTGCTCATGCGAAATCTATACTCAGACTGGGAAGTAAACCTCAGAACTGAGCAATAAAATACTGCATGGTTCAAAATCAGGAAAGGAGTGTATCAGTGTCTTTTCAATGTATATCAGAAAAGATCATTTAGGAGGCTGGGCTTTATGAGGAGGAATGTGGCATCCGGACTGGAGGAAGACTCATCAACAACCTATGTTACACAAATGATATAACCTTGCTTGCTGAAACTGAGGAAGACCTGAAGCACTTGCTGCAGAAAGTCAAGGACTGTGGTCTTCAACATGGATTGAAGCTCAATATGAAGAAGGCAAAGATTCTCATCACTGGGCATCACTGCTGCACCATGATAGATGGAAAAGAGATTGAGGTTGTTAACAATTATCATTTGCTTGGCTCCACAATCAATACCCTTAGCACTAGCAATCAAGAAATCAAAAGACAAATTGTACTGGGAAAATCTGCTGTCAGGGACCTCTCCAGAGTCCTGAGAAGCAACAATGTCAGTCTAGAGACTAAGTGCATCTGATCCAGGCCATGTTCTTTGCAATTACTTGCTATGTATCACAGAGCTGGACAATGACTAAGGATGACAGAAGAATTGATGCCTTTGAGTTGTGGTGCTGGAGAAGAGTCTTGGCCACCAAGAAAACCCTCTCCTCTTGGAGAGGGTGAAAACAAGTTTCTCCTTGGAAGCTAGGATTTTGAAGCTTTGTCTTACATACTTTGCACATGTGGCCAGGAGAGATCAGTCCTAGGAGGACATCATGCTTGGAAGTGTGGAGGACAGTGCAGGAGAGGAAGAACCCAGATAAGATGATCTGATACAGTAACTGGGGCAATGGAGGTAGGTGAGTCAGAATCAGTGAGACTGGCTCAGCACAGGACAAGGCTCAGAGCTGTTGTACACAGGGTTGCTATGAGTCACAGGTGACTCCATAGCACATAACAACAACAAAAAAGTCCTCTAAATCCCATGGGTTTGGTAGATCACTGGAATGTCTCCCAGAGACACAGACCCCTCAGGGGACTGATTCACATGAGGGCTGGTATGCAGGCCAGTTTTGCAGACTGGTGATTATTGTAGACAATCAGTTGAAAGCAGGTGTCCCAAAAAGAGAGGTAACACTTAGGTCCCATACTTACACAGCTTAGGTAAGCCTCTAGTAGTGAGGGGCTTGTATCTTACCCTAATCCTCTCTCCTTACTATAAGAACTACTTCAGCACAAAATGAACAGTCAACTATTTCTAGGAAAGACGTTTTCAATGACTGACCTTAGACAACACAGAATGAACTATAACAAATTAGGGCTTACACTGAGAAGAATGTGAATCCCAGGATACACAATTTTGATCCTGGGAAACTTAAACCTAGACCAAGGCACTGTTGTACAAATAGAGCAGGGGAACACTATAGAGGGGGTTTATTTGTTCTTAAATATTTTTAAATTTGTTTCACTTTGCAAACAAAATTCATATATATTGTATTTCATTCATGTATGCTGTTTCACATATTCTTTAATTTGCATTGTTTCATACAATCATTCCTATACATTTGTGTTTTATAAAATTAATCACCATTCATCTATGCCTACTATTACCCAGTATTTTCAGATCCACATTGGTTCTTTCCTACTTTTTTCACTCACTTCTTCAGCCCACCAAACTCTGCCATCCCAATGATTCATATATACAGACAATCTTCTCACCTGTCTCCCTCTCCTTGTCTTTGGGACTTTTATACATAACTTAATAGTTATCTTAGAGCATGTGGAAATCCTTGAACAATATCACTAATAGCATATGCAAGTGAAATCTTCCTGAAGACTATAAAAAAAATGTCTAGAACAGTAGTGATAGAGAATTTCCAGGAAAACAGGCTTGGTTTAAAAAAGGAGGTGGCACTAGGGATATCACTGCCAATGTAAGATGACTCTTAGTTAAAAACAGAGTATACCAGGAAGATGGCTATTTGTATTTTATTGAGCATGTAAAGATATTTTACTCTGTGGATCACAATAAATTATGGCTAACATTGAGAAGAATGGGAATCCCAGAACACTTGATTATGCTTATGTGAAACCTAGACCATGAAGGTGTTGTATAAACTGAGCAATGGAGCACTGCATGGTTCAAAATCACGAAATGACTGTATCACAGATGTATTCTTTCTCCATATCTTTTAAATTTATATACAGAAGTGGCCAACATGTTGGAAGGACAGATGAGCAGAACTGAAAAGATAGAACACAGAATCAGCAAAACAGAAGAGAGAAGTCTCAGCACTCACTTGAATCAAAAAGGAAGGAAAAGGAAAATAGCCTAAGAATAATGTGGGACATCATCAAGGGGGAAAACAAGTGTATAATTAAAATCCAAGAACAAGAAGCAGCAAAAAAGGGCACTGAGAAAGTTATGGAAGAGTTACTAGAAGAAAACATTCCAGAAATAATGAAAAATGAGAGAATATACATAAAAGAAGCTGAGCAAACTCTGTATAGAATAGACAGCCAAAGAAAAAACATTAAATTTTCAATTAAGAAAAAAAAAGAATGCCAAAGGTCGGATAGATATGTAACAATCAAACTCAACATTAACCATCCTTTGGATTTTAATAGCAAATAAATTAAAAATTTAAATATAAAAATTAATTCTTGAATATAAAAATTTATTTTAACAATTTTTTTTAAAAAAGAAAACCACCAAGGCATATTATTGTCAAATTCACCAGAATCAAAGACAAGGAGAGAATTCTGAAATCAGCTAAAGAAAAACAAAGAGCAATTTTTGTTTTAATAACATTTTAATTATTATTTTAATGAATGTTTACAGAGAAGTTAGATTTTCATTCATTCATTGTTGCACATTTTAAGCCCTCTCGCTCCCTTCCACTTCGCCCAGTTCACTTTTATTTTAAATATTCATTCATTGTGCAATTTTCTACCTCTCCCTCCCCCTCAGTACCCTTTGCAATGATATATTTCTTATTGTGCGCTGTTGTGGTACATATTATGCCTAATCATATATTCATTTTAGACATTTCTTTCTTTCATCTGTTCAAATGCAATGGTCATTAACTACCCACTCTTATCTTAATCCCAACCCCCATGTCTGACCTGCTTTATAATAGTAGTGCTATACAGTAATCTTTTTGTGACTGAGATATTCATTCAGCAGGATGTGCTCCAGGGTCCCCCATATTGTAATGTTTTACAAGTTCATTGTTTTTCTGTGTTGCATACGTAGTCTATTGTATGAATATACCATAGTTTTTCTATCCATTCATTTGTTGATAGGTACTTGAGTTGATTCTCTCTCTTAAACATGGGTGTCCGTATACATGTTTAGATGGTGGTTATGATTTCTTTAGGGTATATTCCCAGCAGAGGAATTGCTGGGTCAAATGATAGTTCTATTTCCAACTTTTTGAGAAAGTGACAAATCACCTTTCACAGTGGCTGCACCATTTTAAACTCCCATCAGCAGTGAATAAGGGTTAACCTCTCCACAACTTCATCAGCATTCAGTGTTTTCTGCTCTGTTGAATTTTGCTATTGTTGCTGGGGTGAGATGTTATCTCATACTTGTTTTGAAGAGTAACTTATAAAGGAAAGCAACTAAGATTGCCTGTTTCTGAGAAACCACTTGAACAAGAAGACAGTGGAAGAAGGACATATATGAAACACTCAAAGAACATAACTTTTAATGAGTAATATTTTATCTAGCAAGATTGTTCAACAAATATGATAACAGTAAACCCTTGCCTTTCAAGAACTGTGTTAAGTATGAATGGTTTTAACATCCCAGTAAAGAGAAAAAGAGTAACAGATCGGATAATAAAATAAAACCCATAAATATGTTGTCTACAAGATAAACACTTAAAAAGTGAAGACACAGACTAAAATTCAAAAGGTGGGAAAAATATATCAAGCAAATTGTAAGCAGAAAAAAAGCAGGAGTAACAGTATTAATTTGGCATAAAATAGATTACAGTGTAAAAACAATCACAAAGGACAAGAAAGGATACTAAATAATTCTTAAAGGATCAATAGAACAAGAGAACATAATCCTATTTAAAATCTTATGCAGAGAATGATACACCTGCAAAACAAATCTTAACAGAATAAAAAAAGAAATAGACAACACTACGAGAAGACTTCAATATATCACTCTCAAGGAAAGATAGAACTAGCAGAAGAAACTCAACAGAGATCCTGAGGAATTAAATTACATAATCAATCAACTTTATCTTACAGATAGATAGATACCGGATAATACTTGCCCCAAAAGATCAGTATATATTATTCACCAGCACACAATGAAAATTTTCCCAAATAGATTATATTTTCAGTCACAAAGCAAGCCTCAATAAATTAAAATACATAGAAGTAATATCGAGCATTTCTCAGACCACAGTGCTACAAAATTAGAAATTTCAGTAAGACAAAAAGGAGACAAAACAAACAGGTCTCTTCTGGAGAGGGTGAAGTTGGGTTTCTCATTAGAGGTAAGGATTTTCAAGTGTCTAACATGTTTTGGGCATGTGAAGGAGGGATTAGAACTTGGAGAAACACATCATAGTTGGAAGGGTAAAGGGTCAGCGTAGGAGAGGAAGACCCTGGACGAAATGGACTGGCACAGTGACTATGGCAATGAGGGCACATGTGTCACAGACAAATGACATTGGCTCAAGATAGCCTAGGCTTCAGAGCTATTGTTTATAAGGTTGCTATGAGTCACAGCTGACTAAACAGCACCTAACAACAATAAAGAAAAATACAGAAATGAGTATGCAACAACTAAAAACCAACAAATACTGGTGAGGTTGTGGAGAGATTGGAACCCTTATTCACTACTGGTGGGAATGTAAAATGTTATAATCATGGTGGGAAGGCAGTCTGGCATTTTCAAAAAGTTGGAAATAGAAATATCATTTGACCCAGCAATTCAATTACTAGAAATGTATCCTATAGAAACCAGAGCCACAACTCAAACAGATGTATGCACACACATGTTTACTGCTGCATTATGCACAATCCCAAAAAGATGGAACCAACCCAAGTGCCTATTAATAAACAAATGGATAGAAAAACTGGGTACATTCACACAGTGGAATACAACACAGTATTGATAAAGAATGAAATAGTAAAACATTACACATCATGACAGAGCTTTGAGAACATTATGCTAAGTGAAATAGTACAGTCACAAAAGGATAAATACTGCATAACACCATATAAAATAGAACAGACATGGGAGGGACCGGGAAAAGAGTGGATAGATAATGAACACTGCATTAGAAGAGATGAGGGTAAGAACTTTATGAAATGAATATATGAATATGCATTATATGTGTAAGAAAATACTGGAACAAGGGGTGCATTGCAGGGGTGAGAAAAGGTACAATAATTTTTTTTAAATGTCCACTTCATAGAAAATAATCAAAAGAAATCAATACTTTTTGTAACCCATGATCTCAGAAATGGACACAGACACAGTGGCATTTGAGGGTTACTGTGCTGTTGCTAGGTGCTCTGGAGTCAGTTCCAACTCATAGCGACCTCAGGTACAAATAAACGAAACTCCACCTAAAAGTGACATCCTCACAGTCTCAGCTGTCCTTAAGTTCTTTGTGACAGCCACTGTGTCAATTCATCTCATTTAAGATCTTCCCATTTTTCTTGGTCCCTCTTTATTTCCAAGCATGATGTCTTACTCCAGACTCTTGATTCTTCTGATAACATGTCCCATGAATGAGAAGTTTCTATATCCTTTCTTCTAGGTGCTATTTTAATTTGGAGGAACATTCTTCTAAGTTGTACAGCACTCCTCTGTCAATTTGCTGCAGTGAGGTAATCTGGGTTTGCTGTGATGCTGAGGTCAAATACCATAATGGCTGCCCATGGTGGACAGTGTTTGGTGGAGCTCCCAGTAGCATCTACTTTCCTAAACCACATGCCTCTGAAAACTCTATGAACTTGGAGAAATGACGATAGTTATAGAAAGGCTTCAGGCCTTTTGTTCATAGGGTTACTATGAGTTGTACTCGACTTGACGGCCATCAACAACAGGTGCTCCTTGATGGCACATTTTCCAAGACAGACTTATTTGTTGCATGGGTAGTCCGTGGTATATTAAAAAT
This sequence comes from Elephantulus edwardii, assembly GCF_000299155.1. Lineage (NCBI taxonomy): Eukaryota > Metazoa > Chordata > Mammalia > Macroscelidea > Macroscelididae > Elephantulus > Elephantulus edwardii. Next base: position 42,319 of record NW_006400304.1, read on the forward strand.
TCAAAGGCAACAACTCTTTTTGTACATTCCTTATTTACTACCCAACTTTCATATAGATATGAAATACATAAAATATGTTGGCTTGGATCGGGTGCACCGTCAAAGCGGCATTCTTCGTAAGGACAAGTACTGCTTAAGACCATTATTGTAAAAATAGAAGGATAACTAGTAAGATATGTAAAAAAGTCCAAAGGAGGCAGGGGGTTGGGGCTGGGAAGAGGGGGTAAATCATGGGGTCATAAACTTTTGTAGGCAGGAGGATGGATGACAGAATTAGGAGAGATCAAGTGGGTACCTGTAAGGATGGGGGGCACAGATCAATGGTGACTAGTTTTATAAAACACAATGTATAGAGATGACCATATGAAACAGAACATGAATGAAGGAATGTGGGAAAAACAGACATAAGAATGAAACACAATGTATACAAATTTTGTATGCAAACAATATAAAATAAAGATATATATATATATCCTTTTAAAAAAAAGAAAGTGACATTCTTTATCAGTATAAAATTTATTTAAATAAAACAATGTATACAAAAAATAAATAATACTGACAGATGAAGGGAAAAAATTTACTAAATGGTCAGAGGTGTTCTCATTTCAACTTGCAGGAATCAGGAACTAGAACTGAATACATTCTTTCCCCTGAAATTTTTGAGATACAAAAAAAGTGAAGTGCAACTTTAGCAGGTAAGGACAATGATTTTTAGAAAATGGCATTTAGGTGATAGTGTGGAAAGGCATGATTGAACTGTATTGCAGTGGGAAAGACTGCAGTAAAAAATCTTTCCAAATCACTGAGAAGTAATCATGTTAGTTTGAAGACTAAGTGCATCTCACTCAGGCCATGGTCTTTTTAATCACTTCCTATGCAGCTGAGAACTGGACAACGAATAAGGATGACAGAAGAAAATTTGAGGACTTTGAGTGGTAGTGTTGGAGAAGAGTAGCGAACATTCCATAGACTACCAAAGTAACAAATGTTTTGAAGAAAGTGTAGCCACAGTGCTCCTTACAGACAAAGGGACATAGTACTAGAACAGGCTTGCAAAGGAAGAAGGCTGGCAAGAGAGGAGAGTCTCAAGCAAATGAACTTACATGGTGACTGTGGCAATGGACTCAAGTGTGTCAGAAATTGTGAGGATGGTAAAGATATGACAAGGTTCATCTGTTGCTTATACAGTTCTTATGAGTTGTACTGCATTCTACAGTACCTAACAATGACAACATCCTTAAGTTTTGGGTGCTGTGAATGATAGGGTATTCATAATTTGTTCTGCTAAGGCCCAAATGATTGATTTGCTGTATAACAATACAATTTCTCATATCAACAGCCCCTCCTTTGTTCAATTCCCTAGCTCCTCTAAATCCCTTGGGTACAGTGGTCCACTGGAATATCTCCCAGAGACTCAGACTCATCAGAGAATGACTCACATCACTATAACCATGTAGGCTGGTTTGCAGAGACTGGTGAGTACTGTAGACTATCTGCTGAAGATAGGCATTCCAAAAAAAGAGCTAGCACTGAGGTCTCATGACTTTGGCATTATTGGGTCTGCCAACTTTTTTCACATCACCAAAGTCTTCTTAGATGGAATGGTTCTCTGGGGGAAATCAGTTTCTTCACACAGCATCCTGAAGGGACACTGGGGAACAAAGGGGGCCAATGATGCACAGAGAACAAAATAATTTTAGAAACAAATTTCACCTGCTCTACTGAGAAGCTTACACTCCACCACAGATCTCTGAAACTGCCCAATGGATTGAGAAAAAGAAAAATAGTTGGTACTGAGACGTCTCCAATTCACTTGGACCCCATGTTTCTCATGTTGTGCTCAACAGTGTTGTCAAGGGCTGCTGATTACTCAGAGGTAATTCCTGAGTCCTTCTCTCAAGACATTATTGGGTACATTCGACTTCCCACCTCTAAGTCAACAGCAGAGGACTTTAACATCGCACAGAGGCTCAATGGATGCATTCTTCTATTTGGAAACAGTGTAAGCTTGTAGCCACAGAGCAAAGCACCTGACACTATCAGCCTGTCCACTTGATAATATTCTTGTTTGGTCTTCAAATGAACACACCAAGTAGAAGACTTCCATCTATCTCATGAAGAATTTTTACTACAGGTTTTCAGATAAATATATCTACTGCACCTAACCCTTCTGTATCTACATCTGTCCATTCAGAGATTGAAAAGTAAATCTACAAAAAGTCCCTTGTTGCTTCTAGAGTAAAGATAAGGATGAAAAAACAAAAGATGCAATGAAATCCCCAGTGACCCCTTTTTAGTGCCATGTTGGAAAGTGGTCTCTGTGGGAAGGGATGACACCAATTTTAATCTTGGGCTTCAATGACATTAGAGAGGTAATCTGGAGGTTCTAGCAAGGGACTGCAGCTACTGGTATACCCTTGACTGAAGGACGATCTTCCTTTTATCAGGGATGGTCATCCTCTTCAACCAAGAGTGCAACTTCAGGAGGGACACACATGCATCGCTGAGGAAGAAAGGGACACTTGCCTATCAGCCAGATCAGCTGAATCAACCCTGGCAATTAACGGGGTGACAGATGTCACAACCAGATTGCCCTCACATCCTCAAAGGACATTTGGAACAAACACTAGCTACCTTGAACTATTTTATGGATGATATTATAAAAATTCCCAAGACATCAACTAAAATAGAGAAGGCATGGTAAAGGACAAAGTAAATGGGAAAATCTAAATAGCACCATTATTTGTCTCGTTGTTGTTATGTGCCATCGGATCACCTGCAATTCATAGTGATCCTATGTACAACAGCCCTGAAACCTGCTCTATCTTGTGCCATGCTTATTGTCTCTGACACACCTACCCTCATTACCTCAGTCACTGAATCAGTCCATCCCATGGAGGGTATTCCTCTCTTGCACTGTCCCTTCATCCTCTAAAGCATGATGTCCCTTTCCAAGGACTCGTTCCTCCTTGCAACATGTCCAAAGTATGTCAGACAAAGGCTTAGAATTCTTGCCTTGTTTCACCCTATCTAGGAGGAACCTGTTAATTGTCTTGGTCTTCTGAAAACTTTCTAATCTGTAAACCAGATCTTTTCAATCTATACATGGAACAAATTATTCACGAGGCTGGACTCTATGAGTAGGATTGTAGCATCAGGACTGAAGGAAGATTCATCAACAACTTGCGTTATGTAGGTGACACAACCTTGGTTGCTGAAACTGAGAACCTGAAGCACTTGCTGCAGAAGAGTAAGGACTGCAAGTTTTAAGTATGGACTGAAGCTCAACATCGAGAAAAGAATGATTCTAACCACTGGGCTGATTGGCAGCATCATGATAGATGGTGAAAAGATTAATATAGTTAACAGCTTTAGTTTGCATGGCTCCACAATCAACACTCTTGGTACCAGCAGCCTGGAAATCAAAAGATTAATTGCACTGGGAAAATCTTCTGTCAGGGGCATCTCCAGAGTACTGAAGAGCAACAGTGTCAGTCTGGAGACTTAGGTGCACTTGATCCAGGCCATCGTCTTTGCAGTTACATGTTACGCATCAGAAAACTGGAAAATGACTACAGATGATAGAGTATTGATGTCTTTGAGCTGTGATGGAGAAGACTGTTAAATATACCATAAATTGCTAGGAAAACAAACAGGTTCTGCCTGAAGAGGATGAAACCATGGTGCTCTTTGGAGGCAAGGATACTGAAGCTCCATCTGACATACTTTGGGCATGTTGAAAGGAGTTCTTGGATAGGGGCACCATGCTTGAAGGGGTAGAGGGACAGTGCAAGAGAGGAAGACCTTCAGAGATGGATTGACTCTGTGACTGGGGTAATGGGGTTAGGTGTGTCAGAGACAATAATGTTGGCTCAGGATAGAACAAGGTGCAGAGCTGTTGTACACAGGGTCACTATGAGTCACAGGTGACTTGATGGCACATAACAAAAAAACAAGATGCCCAGCAACTGTATAAGACACATTCAACTGCACATACACATTCAAAAAGACAGATCAAATGCATATTAAATACCAAATCTTGGTATAGTATAGCATACTTTCTCTGATGACAATGTAATTATAATTCAACAACATATTCCAATATATAGAAATTACTAACAAGCAAATAATCCAAGCACAAAGAGAAAATCATAAAGTGAAAACTCAACAACATCAAAATTCATGAGATGACACTAAAGCTCTGTTTATAGGCTGTTGTTGTTGTGTGCCATGGCATTAGAACTGTCGCACAGCTGACCCTCCAGCAGATTTTATGACACAGTAAATTACATAGGAGATCCCCTATCCTTTTCTCAAGGAGCAGCTGGTAGATTTGAACTTGTGTCTTTGGAATTTTAGTGTAGCTGCTTACTACTAGGCCACGAGAGCTCTTAGCGTAGAGAAATATACAGCTTTAAATAAATATGATTGTTATTTGATGCTGACAAATGACTCATGGCAACACGATCTGAATCCTGTTCTATCCTGTGCCATCCTCACAAGCTCTGACACAGTCAAGTGCAGTTCCACAGTCATTTTGTCAATCTACCCGCTTGAGGGTCTTCTTGTCCTTCACCGTACCTCCACCTTTTCAAGCATGATGTCCCTCTGCAAGGAGTAACTTCTCCTAGCAACATGCTCAAAGTATGTGAGACAAAGCTTCATCATCTTTGCCTCCAAGGAGAACTCCGGCTGCACTTTCTCTAAGACGTTTGTTCTTTGGGCAGTCTGTGGGATATTCCATATTTTTCTCAAACACCACAGTTGAAAGTCATAAATTCTTCTGGCATTCTTATTCTTTGTCTAGTTCTCAGATGCACATAGCAAGTGACTGTTAAAGACCATGGCCTAAATCAGGGGCATCTTTGTCCTCAAACTGAAATCACTGCTCCTCAATAATTTGGAGAGGTCCTGGATTACTGATTTTTTTTTTATTTTAGTAGGAAAAACATATTGGGGGTAGATGGAGGTGAGGGTTGGGGGCAGAAGGGTGAGGATGGGCAGGGATGCAGTTGCAGAGCTGCACAATTTGGTTGGTGGGGAGAACAGGTGAAGGAAATGAAAAGGATCCAATGGGGACCAGATGCTACAGGGGAATGGTAAGCATTTTCCAGTGGTAATTAAACCAACTGTCTTATTGATTTGGGAAATGGATGCAGACTCTCTGGCTTCTTCATGCTGAACAGGGGTGTTGATGTGAAGGGGGAAAGGGAGGACACTTTATCACCTTACTGGTGGTCTTGGGTTAAAGCTGCTTGCCTTCTTGTTCTGTTAGAAGATATTTCCCTGTCATTTGCTCCTCTCTGGACTGCAAAGTGTTTTCCGAGGTGGGTCCAATGTGGGCCGAATACAGCCCGCCCCAGGCAGAGGGCCGTGACAGCTCACCCCAGGCTGGGGGCAAAGACAGCCCACCCTGAAGACAGCCCACCCTGGGCAGAGGGCCCTGACGGCTCGCCCCGGGCCGGGGGCGAAGACAGCCCTCCCGGATTACTGATTTTTTTTTTTTAACATAACCCTTCCATCTACTACCTCCCATTTTAGGATTATATCCACTTTGTGGGATACAAATCCCACCCTACTAGTAGGTATTATTCAATTTGCCACATAGGGGTGTGGTTTATAGTTCTAAAATGCAATATAAAATAATGTTCCTTCCAACAGGGTGAAGACAGAACCTACCAACTGGGAACAAACATTTGGTAATACCATCCCAGACAAGAGTCTCCTAGCGAAAGTTTGCTAAATACTCCTGGACCACCACAAGACTGATAACCCAATTACAAAACGGGCAAAAGACAGCAAAGAATTTCCACAAAGGAAGATATCTGAATGGCCAACAGACACATGAAGAAATGCTCCAGTTCACTGGCAATAAGAAGAGATGAAAATCAAAACTACAATAAGATACTATCTCACTCCAGTAGTAGGGGCAAACTTTAACAGGACAGCAAGTAATAAACATTGGAGAGGATGTGGTGAGATAGGATCTCTTATACATACATTGTTGGTGGGATTATAAAATGGTACAAGCATTCTGGAATGTAGTTGGTGCTTCCTCAAAAAGCTGAACATAGAAATTCCATTATCTCTGTGCTTGGAATACACCCGGAGAAAATGAGGACTGAGCCACAGATGGAGAGTTATACACCAATGTTCATAGCAGCATTATTCAGCATTGAAAGAACATGGAAACAGCCCAGATGTCCAACCACAATCGAATGGATTAAGAAGTTATGGTACATTCATACAATGGAGTAATACTATGCAGCACTCAGGAGCAAAGATTTGTAAATTATTGCCTAACTTGGGAAGGACTGGAGAGTATTATGCTGAATGTACTAACTCAGGTCCATAAGGACAAACACTGTATAAAACCATTATTGTAGAATGAATATGAAGATCCAAGGGGTAGGAGAATAGAAGTAGAAGGATGGAGCTGTGTGGGGGTGGGGGAGGTTTACTCATGAGTCGTACAATTTGATGGGGAGGTGAGGGAAATTGGAAGAATCTGATCTGAAAAACAATGTATTCTAATTTTGTAAATAAACTGGTATTTAAAAAAAAAAAAAAGAATGTTCCCAGGAAAATCAATGCTTGTTCCCTTGGGGCACTGCATCTAACCTCTGCCTGCTGGTTCTGGCCCCATAGTTCACCATCTGTGACCACAAACATAAACCTTCACCATCCATAGTCACACATGCTATTTCCCTGTCCGTTTCTGAGTTTCTGTGAGACTTTCCAGGGAACTGCAGGACCCAAAGACACAGATGAGAGTGGGAGGACTGAGGAGAAGAGGACTATAATTGACGGCAGATAAGAAAAAATTTTGGATATTTTCAATATCCACCTAGTCTTATACGAAACATTGCTGTTGTGTACTATTGAGTTGGAACTAACTCATAGCTGACCCTCCAGCAGGTTTTCAGAGGCAGTAAACCACATAGGAGGAGACTGCTCATTTTTCTCTCAAGCAGCTAGATTCAAACTGTGTGCCTTTGGGTTGACTGCACAGCTCCTTACAAATAAGCCACTAGAGTTCCCTTCATAGAAATTACTATGAATCATTGTGAAAGAAATTAGCCAAGTGATTAATATATGCTAAATGACCGGGAAAGTCTGCTGTCCACCTCTCCAAAGTAATGAAGAGCAACGATGTCAGTCTGGTAACAAGGTGTGCCTAATCCAGGCCATGGTCTTTGAAATTACTTGCCATGCATCAGGAAGTTGGACAGTGACTAGGAGTGATAGAAGGAGAATTGATACCTTTGAGCGGTGGTGTTGGAGAAGAATATTGAACATGTCATGGACTGCAAGGAGAACAAACAAGTTTGTCCTGGAGTGGGTGAGACCAGGACACTCCTTGTAGACAAGGATTCTGAAGCTTCATCTGACATACTTTGGACATGTTACAAGGAGGGACCAGTCACTGGAGAGGGATGTTATGCTTGGGAGGGTGGAGGGACAGCCCAAGAAAAGAAGATCCTCAATGAAATGGATTGATTCAGTGACTAGGGTAATGGGGATAGGTGTGTCAGAGATAATAAGATTGGCACAGGATAGAGTAGGGTTTAGTGCTGTTGTACATAGGGTTGCTATGAGCCGCAGGCGACTCAATGGCACATAACAACAAATGACTGAATAGATGTCCTCTACTACTAAAAGAGCTCTAGTGGCCAAGTGGATAAGCTTGCTTCAAGGGAGAAACTTGGGAAATCTCCTCTGAAAATCCATTGGAGGGTCAGCTACGAGTTGATTCTCAATCAATAGCAATGACTTTTCTAGTTTTACCACCTAAATCTGTTTTCTGACATTGTTAAAATAGCCGTTCAGATGGGAGTTACACACATATAAAATGACAATTAGAGAAAATATCAAGAGATATTTAATGATTACTTCTTAAGTATTATATGCCTATTAAGTAGGTTTCAATTATCAAAAACTAGAGTTAATATTCCAACAACTTCTCTCTCTTTCTCTATCTATCTATATATATTTACTACAAAAAAGAAAGTAATTGTTCTACTTATCAGACTTGTAACAAATTGGAAAAAAATTTAAAATGTATACCCAGGAGGTAGCTGTTTCATACTTGTATATATTATGTCCATTTGTTGAGCACCTTCTATGTACCAGTCGCATATTAAGCTGTTTATATGCTTTCTACTGCTTTCCTCAACATCACCCTGAGAGGGAATCTCTGAGGTTCATTGTTGGTGTCAGATGATTCCGGCCCAGAAAGCTCTAAAGCCTGTGGTTTGAGGAGAGTTCCTAAAGATTTTTTTCCTTTTTTTTTTAATTAAATTTTATTAGTTTTAATGAACATTTACAGAGATTTTGGGTTTTCATTCATTCATTGTTGCACTGTTTTCTC
>NW_006400304.1:51494-54016 GCF_000299155.1 Elephantulus edwardii
AAACAGTTTTCTCCCTTCTCTGTTTCAGAGCAGCATACATTATTGAACCCATCTTACTCAGTCTCTCCCCAACCCCAAGGTCAGTCCCATTCTACAACAGTGGCACCATGCAATATTTGTCCCTTTGTGACTGGGACATTTCACTCAGCATAATGTTCTCCAGAGTCAACCATTTTGAGTAATATTGCATGAGTTAGTTCCTTGGAGAGTTCCTAAAGATGATGCTGAACTGTCACACCTGAGGAGGCTGCTGACACCTGGTGGCCCCGAGGCCAGGTTTGCTCCCACCGCGGGTCACATTCTCCAACCCCAACCGCAGCAGCCCCTCAGGGACCAACTCCCTGAGTCATCTCATCCTGGTTCCCTCTTCCCGAGCTTTACACAGCAGCAGGAAAGAGCCCTTTTCGCTTCCCCTGGGGGCAGGAGGACAGGCTACCGACCAGGCACTTCATGGGGGCGGGGGTGTCAAAGGCTCAGAACCGCGGACTGGAGGTACCCGCAGCCACTCACTAAACGTCTTGATACGGGTCACATTCTGAAGGAGAAACGTTCAAAGTTTCCGAACACACAGAGGTTAGCACGGCCAACTGCCCTTCCCCGGACCCAGCGGAGAAGCGAAGGCAAGAATCCAATCCCGAGCTTCCAGACCCACCGCCGTTCAGTGGACCCAGATAGTGCGAGCCACCACCAAGCAGCCAAACCACCAAACGCACCCTCAGCTCCACCGAGGCCGCCTAGCACTTCCGGGAGCAGCGCGAGTGACTCAGAGCCCTCGAGAAGGCCGGGCGGGGCGGGGCTGCTGGAATGAGGGCAAGGCCCAGATTGGCAGCCAGAACCGTGTTCCCCAGCCACAGCTTTTATTATTTGCCCGCAAGTCAACGAGATCTCATAGTGAACCTATCAACAAAAGATCTGAACCTGACCCTGTACGGTAACATCCTCACCATCTCCAAAATATGTGACCGCACTGTTACAGCCACCTTCTCATTCCACCTTGCTGAAGGCCTTCCTCTCCTAATCACTCTGAACAACATGCCTAAAGTATGTGAGAGGAAGCTTCACCGTCTTGCTGGCAAAAATCTCCCTCTTCACACTATTCTCCAAGACCTAGTTGTTGATTGTTTTGGCACTCCATTAAATATTCCGTTCCCTTCTCCAAAGTCACAATCCAAAGGCATTAATTCTTCTGGCATCCATACTTTGTCCAACTTTCAGCAGCATATTGCTGTTATGTGCCATCGAGTCGCTTGCGACTCATAGCGACCCTATGTGCAAGAGCTCTAAACACCGCTCTCTCCTGTGCCAACCTCGCGGTCTCAAACGCACTCATTCCTACCACTCCAGTCACAAAATCGATCCTTCTTATCGAAGGTCTTCCTCTCCTTCGCCGCCCCTACACTCTGCCAAACATGATGTCCCTCTCCAAGGACCAGCCCTTCCTTGCAACATGCCCCAAGTATGTCAGAGGAAGCTTCAGAATCCTTGACTCCAAGGAGCATTCCGGCTTCACCCTTCTCCAGGACAAGCCTGTTTGTTCTCTTAGCAGTCAATGGTATATTCAACACTCTTCTCCAGCACCACAGCTCAAAGGCATCAATTTTCTTCCTATCAACCCTATTCACTGTCCAACTCTGATGCATAGCACCTAAGACCATGCATGGTTTGCCTAAGGCACACCCTAATATGTAAATGTGGCTGACTCCGATAAGAATGGGAATCCCAGAACACTTGATGTGAAACCGATATTTTCACCAGGAGGCAGTCATCAGAACAGAGCAAGAAAACACTGCATGGTTCAAAACTGGGACGAGTGTGTGCCAAGGATGTGTCCTATCTCAATATTTTTTTAATCTATATGCGGAACTCGAGGTTTGAATTTGTTCTTCAGTTCCTTGAGCTTAAAAAGTGCTGAGCGAGTTCGGCCCTTTGGATTTTCTGATTCCAACTCCTTGCACATTTCATTGTAATATTTTACTTTGTCATCCCTCTCTGCCTTTTGAAATCTTCTGTTCAGCTCTTTAGTATCCGGAATTCTTCCTTGTGCTTTGACTTCTCTGCACTCTGGTGCAATATTCAGAGTCTCTTCTGACATCCATTTTGGTCTTTTCTTCTTCCTCTTCTGTCTTTGCAATGACCTTTTGCACACTTTCTGGATGATAACCTTGACATCCTCCCACAGCTCCTCTGGTCTTTGCTCATTACTGTTCAAGGCCTCAAACCTGTTTCTGAGATGGTTCTGAAATTCAGATGGGATAGACTCAGTCATATTTTGGTTCGATGGATTCGGTTTAATTTTCCTCAGCTTCAGCTTGATATTGCATATGAGTAGTCGGTGGTCTGTTCCACAATCAGCTCCTGGCCTAGTTTTCACAGCTGATATTGAGCTTCTCCAGCGGTTCTTTCCATAGATGTAATCGATCTGATTCCTATACATACCATCAGGTGAAATTCATGTATATAACCTGTGTTTATGTCTCTTAAAAAACGTATTTGCAATGAATAAGTCATTGATTGTGCAAAAT
>NW_006400304.1:55323-66744 GCF_000299155.1 Elephantulus edwardii
TCCAAAGTTCTGAAGAGCAATGGTGTCTCTCTGGAGACTAAGGTGCGTCTGATACAGGCCATGGTCTTTGCAGTCACTTGCTATGCATCAGAGAGTTGGACAATGACTAGGGAGGCTAGGAGAATTGATGCCTTTGAGCTGTGGTACTGGATAAGAGTATTGAGGGTACAGTGGACTGCTAGGAAAACAAACAGATTCATCCTGGAGAGGGTTAAACCAGGCAGCTCCTTGGAAGCAAGGATTCTGAGGCTCCGTCTAACATACTTTGGACATGTTTTAGGGAGGGACTGGCAAGGGACATCATGCTTGGTAGGGTAGAGGGACAGCGCAGGAGGAGAAGGCCCTCTATGAGGTGGATTGATTCAGTGACTGAGGTAATCACGATGGGTGTATTGGAGACAGTGCGATTGGCACAGGACAGAGCACAGTGTAGGGCTGTTGTACATAGGGTCACTATGAGTTGCGAACAACTCGACAGCACATAACAACAACAACATATGCAGAACAGATAATCCAGGAGACTGGGCTCTTTGAGGAGAAATGTGGTATCAGAATTGGAGGTAAACTCATCAACAGTCTACATTATGCAGATGACACAACTCTGCTTGCTGAAACTGAGGAGGACCTGAAGCGCTTGCTGCGGAAGGTCAAGGACTGCAGCCTTCAATATGGATTGAAGTTCAACATCAAGAAAACAAAGATTCTCACCACTGGGCTGATTGAGAGCATCATGATAGATGGTGAAGAGATTGAGATTGTTAACAGCTTCAGTTTGCTTGGCTCTACAATCAATACTCTTGATACCAACAGCCAGGAGATTAAAAGACAAATTGCATTGGAAAATCTGCTGTCAGAGACCTTTCCAAAGTACTGAAGAGCAATGATGTCAGTCTGGAGACTAAGGTGCACCTGATACAGGCCATAGTCTTTGAAATTACTTGCTATGCGTCAGAAAGCTGGACAATGACTAGGGATGATAGAAGGAGAATCTGCGGTGCTGGAGAAGAATATTGAATACATCAAGGACTGCAAATAGAACAAACAAGTTTGTCCTGGAGAGGGTAAAGCCAGGCTGCTCCTTGGAGGCAAGGATTCTGAAGCTTTTTCTGACATACTTTGGACATATTTCAAGGAGGGATTAGTCCTTAGAGAGGGACGTTATGCTTGGGAGGGTGGAGGGACAGTGTAGGGGAGGAAGACCCTCAATGAGATGGATTGATTCAGTGGCTGGGGTAATGGAGGTAGGTGTATCAGAGACAATAAGATTGGCACAGGATAGAGCGAGGTTTAGGTCTTTTGTACACAGGGTTGCTATGAGTCTCTGGCAACTCGATGGTACACAGCAAAAACAACAACAATCTGGAAATTGACATCCTTGTTATTCAGCACTTTGGAGAGGTTTCTGACAGATTTTCAAATGCAATACTGAATTCTTGACATGTGGAACAAAGGGTGTTCATTGAGAACCCAAGAGAGATGAACTCATTGACAACTTGAAACTTTTCTATTGTAATATTGCATATTGGCCCAGTAGTAAGGGATTTTAATTTTCTTGATGTTGAGATGGTATACATATTGAAGGTTGTGGAGTTTATCTTTCAATATCCAATCTGACTTGAACATATGCATAGGCAGGAATATGTGAATATGACATTAGGCTATCCATAACAGGACTGGCCAACTTCAATAATCTACAAAGGGATTGGCTAGTCTCGCCAATAAATTGATTGGTTCTAGTAGCAGATAAGACTTTCCCCATAAACAAAGAAGAGAAGGAAAAGAGGGAAAGAGAATGTAGGATAGCGTTCAGGACCACACATTCTTGCTCCAGCTACATTTAAAACAGCAGAAGTCATAGCTGAAGCAGAGGACCTGAAAGACCTGACGGGAGATGCTCCTATCCCGCACTACCTCTCACAGACAGAAACAGAACTAAGAGCCTTTTTTGCCCATGTTTATTGGACAATTTAGGGTGGGAGGAAAAACCAATATTGGCAGGACTGAGAAGTCTGTAACACTGGTCTAAAGCCTTGAGGCTCACCTTTAGAAGATGTCCGACCTATATCCTATTACTAACCTGGATTATAACCCTTTAACTTTCCCAACAGGGTTCAGTGTCATCTGTGAGCTATTTTAAGGGATTTCAGACACAGTAAAGCAGTAAAATTTTTGTTGAGAAAAGCTAAAAGAGGTACAGGAGCATGGGGGACATATCTGACCTCATGGAATTGGTTTTGTGTTATTGATGCTGTTGACAGGGACAGTTCCCCTTTGTGAAGTTGATAAATGTCAGATATTGCTGTCCCTACACAGCCCTTGCTATTTTTAGAAATTATGCAGTCTAATCTTCTTCAGCAAGTGCTCACATTTCCTCGCTTTTGGCAAGCAAAGTTGTGTCATCTGCATAACACAGATTGTTTATGAGTCTTCCTCCGATCTTGATCCCCTATTCTTCTTCATACAAAGTTTGGCTTCTCATATGATTTGCTCAGCACACAGATTGATAAGTATACAGAAACTATATAGCCCTAATGCACACCTTTCTTGATTTTAAATCATGCGGTGGGGTGGCATCAAAGACCCATATTGATTTAAATTTTGCTCTGATTGAACAGCCTCTTCTTGGTCTAGGTATAGTTTTCCCAAGAGCACAATGAAGTGTTCTGGGATTCCCATTCTTCTCAATGTTAGTCATCATTTGTTGTGAGCCACATGCATTTGCATAGTCAATAAAACACAGAAAGATATCCTTCTGATATTTTCTATTTTAGACTAAAGATGCATCTGACATCAATAATGACATCCCTGGTGTCACAGCGTCTCTAAATCTGGTGAGGACTTCTGGCAGTATTCTGTTGATGTTCTAGTAGTTTTTAATAATCTTCAGCAACATTTTCTTTTCATGAAATATTAATGATATTTTTACACTGGTTCCACATTCTGTTGGACCATGTTTTCTAGGAATAGGATTAATATGGATCTCTTCCAATTAGTTGGTCTAATAGTTGACTGGATCTGTATTTTGGGGGCATAGTGTGGTGAGCACATGCAGGGCTGCTTCTGTTTGGTGAAACATGTCAGTTGATAATCCATCAATTACATAAGACTTATTTTTTACCAATACTTTCAATGCAGGTTGAATTTCTTCCTTCATTACTGTTGATTCTTGGTCACATGCTATCACTTGAAATGAATCTATGTCTGTCAATTCTTTTTGATACAGTGACTCTCAGTCAGAGATTAGATGAAAGGGATCTCTGGGTCTATTTTTGCTCATGTTCATCATAACATCTTGATGGTTCGGAGTCCTGACAAAATCCATTGTCTGTGCATGGGCTTGCAAATATCTGATCAGTTTTGTAGACACCATTATGGCCTAGGTAGCTTACCTTATTTGAGCAAAGAAAGCTAGATTTGACCTATGCCAGAAATGAAAAAACATAAAGAGAATGGTTCTTCATTCATATTTAAAAAGATAATTTCAAGTTCTATGCCAGATTCCATAGGGAAAAGTTGCTGAACTCTGTCCTGCTAGGACTTTGTTCAGCTCTGATTTCAGCCACCATAGTTCCTGCTGAGAAGCCAGAGCAATGGGGAGAAATCAAGAAATTAAGGATCTGAACAGAATACTTCAAAGGGCAGCTTGGGAAGACAAATCAAAGTATTATAATAAAATGTGCAAAGAGCTATAGTCAGAAAATCAAAAGGGTCGAACTTGCTCAGCACATCTTAAGATGAAGGAGGTGAAGGACAAATCCAAGCCTCGAGTTGTTATACTTAACACGTTGCCGCAAATGATGGCAAAAAAAATGTGTTTCTAAGCATGGTTTCAATTTAAAAGTGTGTGGCAACGTGTTAAGGATGCCATGGCCACAAAGCTGAATGATCCAGGAAGCTTCACAAGAAGATGAAAAGAGTACACAAAGTCACTGTACCAAAAAGAACTGACCAACACAGAAATATTTCATGAAACAACTTATGTTCAAGAGGCAATGGTGATGAAGGAAGAAGTCCAAGCTGCTCTGAAGGAACTGGCCAATAAAACAGGGTCCTAGGAATTGATGGAATGCCAACTGCCATATTTCAAAAGACAGATGCAGTCCTGAAGTGCTCACAAGGCTGTGCCAAAAAATCTTGTGGATAACCACCTGGCCAACTTACTGGAAGAGATCCATATTAATTCTCATTCCAAAATAAGATGATCCAACAGAATGTGGAAATTATAGAAGGATATTATTAATATCACACGAAAGCAAAATCATGCTGAAGATTATCCAAAAGTGACTGGAACAGTACAACACAAGAATGCTACCAGAAGTACTACTAGAAATACAAACTGAGTTTAGAAGAGGATGTGGCACGAGCGACATCATTCTTGGCCTAAAGCAGAGTACCAGAAGAATGTCTATTTGGGTTTCATTGACTATGCAAAGTCATTTTACTGCATGGATCACAACAAATTATGGCTAACCTTGAGAAGAATGGGAATCCCAGAACAGATAATTGTGCCCACACAAAATCTATACTTGAATTTGTACATAGTCCTCAGAACAGAGCAAGGAAACACTGCATGGCTCAAAATCAGAAAAGGAGTGTGTCAGGGAAGTGGTCTTCAATATGTATGCAGAAGAGATCATTCAAGAGGTTGAACTTTATGAGGAGCAATGAGGCATAAGGTTTCCAAGAAGACTCATCAACAACCTGCATTACGCAGATGGTACAACCTTAGTTGCCCTAACAGAGGAAGGTCTGAAGTATTTGCTGCAGAGGGTCAAGGACTGTAGTCTGCAACATAGATCGGAGCTCAGTATCAATAAAACGAAGATTCTCCACACTGGGTTCATTGACAGCACCATGATAGATGGAGAAGAGACTAAGATTGTTAACAATTTCAGCTTAATCAGTTCCACAATCAACACCTTTGGCACCAGCAGTCAGGAAATAAAAAAGACAAATTGCATTAGGAAAATCTGCTGTCAGAAACCTCTCTAAAGTGCTGAAGAGTAAGGATGTCAGTCTAAATACTA
Organism: Elephantulus edwardii; assembly: GCF_000299155.1. Taxonomy (NCBI): domain Eukaryota; kingdom Metazoa; phylum Chordata; class Mammalia; order Macroscelidea; family Macroscelididae; genus Elephantulus; species Elephantulus edwardii. The sequence goes on from NW_006400304.1 coordinate 60,351, forward strand.
AGGTATGCCTGAGCCAGGCCATGGTCTTCACTTATATCCAACCTTAAACTGGTAATCATTGGCTAGGAAAGACATTCTGAATGATAAAATTTAGACACCACAGAGTGGACCATAGCAAATTATGACTGACGTAAGAAAAATGGGAATTCCAGAACATTTAATTGTGCTCGTACAAAACTTAAACCAGGACCAAGAGGAGGTTATACCAACAGAGTAGGAGATCTATACAGGATTTCTTTGTTTTGAAATATGCAATTCTTTTATATTGATTTGCATATAAAGGTCATATACTTTGTGTTGTATTAATGTACATTGTAGTTCACATATTCCTTCATTCATGTTGTGTTTCATATGATCATTCCTACACACTGAAAATTGGAAAATTAATCATCATTGATCTATTTTACTCTTTCCCGGCTATAAGTTTTTCAAGATGCTGGGATACTGTTCATGATGTGGATTAGGGCTTCTAGAGTTCTTCCAAGCTTTTCTTTAATGAAGTTTATAAGTCCTTGCCTTTACTCCTAGGTCCTTGATCCACTCACTTTGAGGTGATTTTTGTGTATGGTGTGAGGTGTGGGTCTTGCTTGAGTTTTTTGCAGATAATTTTAGAATTTTGCCAACACCATTTGCTAAAGAGATTTTCATTTCCCCACTTAACTGATTTCATCTGTTAAAAATCAGTTGCTCATAGGTAGATGAGCTGATTTCTGGGTTCTCAGTTCTACTCCATTGATCTATGTATCTGCCACTGTACCAGTACCACACTGTCTTAACCACCACAGCTGTGTGGTATGATTTGAGATCAGGAAGTGGAAGTGAGATGCCTCCTACCTAGTTTCTCTTTTTCAGGAGTGTTTTGCTATTTGGGGTCTTTTCCCATTCCAGATGAAACTGAAAATTACCTTTTCCATCTTGTTGAAGAATGGAATTGCTATTTGTATTGGGATTGAATTGAACTTGTATATTGCCTTTGGTAGAATTGTCATTTTCACAATATTGAATCTTCCTATCTATGAGCATGTATATTCTTTCATTTCTTCAGCTCTTTTTTGTTTCTTGTAATTTTCTTTGAATAGGTCTTTTGTGTTTCTAGTTACCTTTACTCCCAAGTATTTAATCTTGTGCTCTGGAGAACATTATGCTGAGTGAAATATCCCAGTCACAAAGGGACAAATATTACATGATGCCACTGTTGTAGAATGGGACTGTCCTTGGGGTTGGGGAGAGACTGAGTAAGATGGGTTCAATGATATGTGCTGCACTGAGGCGGAGGAGGGAGGGAACTGTTTAAAAGAGATATATAACTGGGTGTTTCTGTCATCACAGGAGTCTAGAGCGTGGGCTGCATGGTGGAGGGGACCTGGGGGGGGTTGTGGAACAATGAAAGAATCTTTTCTTTTACTTTTCCATAATTTTTGACTCATGTACATAACTTGTTAGTCAAATTTGTGTCTTCTAGGTTGCAACACCCCCATGATACATCTTCAAGGATATGAACATGTATGGCCAAGCACAATCAATAAGAGTGCATCTAAATTCCAAAATCAGTCTCCATAATAGTCTATGTGTTTCCTACTGCCAAAGGGGCCCTTTAGAGTAGTGAGAGAAGATCTTCACCCTGAAACCCACAGCGTCCCTTCTCAGCAGGAAGTAGCTAAGAGAATATGCCATCCCCTTTTCCTTATGACTCAGGGTGAAGTCTCTCTCAGGGAGGAGTGATAGGGAATGGCAAAGGACACACTGACAAAGAAGATTAATCAGAACTGGCTTTGACAAGCACTGTGGCATTTGGACAAGAACAAACTGGGAGGAGGGTAGAGAGAATGGTGCAGCGGTGAATGAATGGAAACCCAAAATCTTTGTAAATGTTTATGAAAATTAATAAAATATAATTATAGAAAAAAAAGAAAGGAAAAAAACAAAAAAAAATCTTGTGCTTAGTTGCATTTCTCTTTGTCACTGTAGAGAAATCCAATTGATTTTTTCATGTTGATCTCAAAACCTGCCACTTTGCTGAATTGGTCAGCTATGTCCAGTAGTTTTCTGACTCTTTAGGAATTTCTAAGTATACTATCATAGCATCTGCATATAGAGATAATTTTACCTCCTCTTTGCCAATTTGGATACCTCTTATTTCCTTCTCTTGTATTAATGCTATTGCTAAGACTTTCAACACAATATGGAGTAGGAAAAGTTATAGTGGGCATCCTTGCCTAGTTCCTATTCTCAAAGAGAATGCCTTTAATCTCTCCCCATTGAGAATAATGTTAGCTCTGCATATGTTGGCTGTGCAAGGTTGGGTTTGCATATATACTTTCTACTATGCTGAGGAAATTCCCCTCTATTCCTATTTTGTTGAATGTTTTAATCAGGAAAGGGTGTTGGATTTTATCAAAGGCCTTTTCTGCATCAATTGACAGGATCGTGTAGTTCTTGTTCTTTGCTTTGTTAATGTGATTAATTACACTGATTGATTTTCTTGAGTCGATCCATCCTTGCATACGGGTTATGAATCTCACTTAGTCATGGTGAATTATCTTTTTGATTTATTGTTGGATTCTGTTGGCCAGGATTTTATTCAGGAGTTTTGCATTTATGTTCATAAGAGACATTAGTCTATAGTTTCTGTTTTGGTGGTGTCTTTACTTGACTTTGGTATCAAGTGTGTATTTGCTTCATAGAATGAGTCTGGGAGAATCACATCTTTTTCTATTTTCTGAAATACCTTATGTAGAATTGGTGACAGTTCTCTGAATGTTTGATAAAATTCACTTGTAAAACTATCTGGTGCATGGCTTTTTGTTGTTGTTGTTGTAAGTTGTTTTATTACTGTTCTATTTCTTCTTTTGTAATGGGTCTGTTCAGGTGTTCTATTTTGGTCTCTGTCAATTTAAGTAGGTTGTGGGTTTCTAAGTATTTGTCCATTTTCTCTAAGTTTTCATATTTGAGTATAGTTTTTCATAATATTCCATTGTTAACCTCTTTGTTTTAGTTGGTTCTGTTGTGACGTCGCCCCTTTCATCTCTTATTCAGATTATTTGTGTGTGTGCTTTCTTTCTTTCCCTTTGTTAATTTTACTAGTGGTTTGTCAATTTTATTGACATTTTAAAAGAACCAGCACCTCGTTATGTTGATGGTTTCAATGTTTTTCTGTTTTCTATTTATTTGTCTTAATTTTTATAATTTCAGGGGTTTTAGAGGGTGTCTGGTTTTCTTGCTGTTATTTTTCAATTTGCTGGAGATGTTGGGTTACAGAGTCAATGATCCTTTTTTCCCCCTTGTCTTTTCATGTATTTGCTTATTGCTATAAATTGACCTCTAATTACTACTTTGGCTGTCTTCCAGAGGTTTCCATAAGTTGTGTTTTCATTGTTTGTTTCAAGAAACTTTTCAATTTCATTTTTTAAATTTCTTCTAGTACTCATGCATGTTCAGGTAAAGTGTTGTTCAGCTTCCAAATGTATGGGGGTTTTTTCTCCTTTATCCTCTTGTTATTAATTTGTAATTTTGTAGCCTTGTGGTATGAAAAGATACTTTGTATTATTTCAATGTTTCTGAATTTATTGATGCTGGCCTGGTGACTTAAAATGTGATTTATACTAGAGAAAGTTCCATGCACATTAGAGAAGAAGGTATACTGCACTTTCTTGGGGTGCATTAGCCTGTATATATCTATGAAATCAAGATGGTTTATGGTGTGGTTTAATTCTTTAGAATCTTTGTTGAGTTTCTTTCTGGTAGTTCTACCTTTTCTTGGAAGTGGTGTATTGAAGTCTCCTAACACTATAGTGATATTGTGGGGTTTTTTTTCAGTTCTGTTAATATTTGCTTTGTAAATTTTGCAGCTCTATCATTTGGTGCACAAATATTTATGATGGTTATATCCTCTTGTTCTATTGACACTTTAAGCATTATATAGTGATCTTCCTTGTGCATTGTGATGGTTTTTCTATTGAAATCTATTTTATCAGACATTAATATCACTACTCCTTCTTCTTTATGGTGGTCATTTGCTTGGTATATTTTTTCCATCATTTTCTATTTTTCTTTCTTTATCTTTGCTGCTCAGGTGTGTCTCTGATAGACAACATATTGATGGGTTTTGGTTTTTCATCCAGTCTGCTACTTTTTCTCTCTCCACCGAAACATTAAAATCATTCACATTTAGTGTAATTATTGAGAGGCAAGGTTTTATTGCTATAATTTTGTTGGGTTCTTTTTGGTGTTGTTGATGGTTACTTTGGTCCATCCTGCTTTCTGTGGCATCTCTGTAAGAAGGACTTCTCTCAGTGTTTCCTCCAACACTAGTCTTGTTTTTAAAAAGTCCCTTAGTTTCTGCTTTTCAGAGAATATTTTGATCTCTCATTCATATTTGATGGACAGTTTTTCTGGATACAGTTTTCTTGGTTGACAATTGTATTGAATGTTTGATATATGTCATTCCACTCTCTTTATGCTTACATAGTTTCTGTTGAGAAATTGACACTTAATTTTATTTGCTCTCTCTTGTAGGTTACTCTTTGTTTCTCCCTAGCTGCTTTCAGAATTCTCTCCTTATCTTTGGTTCAGGCAAATTTGACTATGATGTGCCTTGGTGTTTTTTCTTTTGGAGTCTCTTCTATATGATGTTCTCTCAGCTTCTTGAATATATATTCTCTCATTCTTCCTTATGCTTGGAAAGTTTTCTTCTAGTAATTCTTCCACAACTTTCTCAGTGCCTTTGCTTCTTCCTGTTCTGGGATTCTGATTATGTGCATGTTATTTCTCTTGATGGTGTCTCACATTCTTCTTAGGCTTTCTTTTTCCCTTCCTTTTTGATTCTGCTTTTTGCTCTAGCAGATCCATGTTTACAATTCAAACTTCTATTTCATTAGTTCTGCGTTCAATCTCTTCAGCTCTGTTCATATGTTCCTAGAACATTTTGACAGCCTCTGAAACATTGGTCATCATATTCTGGGTTGTGATTTCTTATTTTTCTAGAGCCTCTAATGCCTCATTTGTTTTATTTGCATTGTCTTAGATTGTTTTTTAAGTTCCTCTTGGGTTTTGCTTGCAGAGTCCTGTAATTCTTTGAGTTTTTCTTTTACCCATTGAAAATATTCAATCATTGTTCTTCTGAAATCTATGTCAGAAAGTTCCATCAGAGTTTCTGGCTTCAGAAAATCCATTGATACTGTGTCATTTTTGGGGTGTGACATCTTGTTTTGGGTTTGTGTATGGTGTGAGGTAGTCTGATTTTGCTTTGGTAGAGTTTTTCATTCTTGAGGTCTTACCAGACTGTTGGTCTGATAATCTTGGCCCAGGAAGTCACTGCTCCAGAGGATGATGGGACAGCTATCCTGTCTGAGTTTCTCTCTGATCTTTTGACTCAAGGGAAGAATTGCTTCAGTTAAGGAGAGATATGACCTGTAAGTTAGCAGTCTTCTCTGTCAGGGAACCGCTGAAGCTGGGTGGATCCAAAGTGCCTGTAGCTAAAGGCAGCCTGGGAGGAGGAAGGAAATGGCTTTGCCTGTGATACTGGTGTCCCTGGTGCAGTTCAGAGGGGCAGCAGCAGGTTGTTCCCCAGGTGGTGGGGCTGGGATGTCTAGATGGTGGGGCCAGAGGGCCTCCAGGCAGTTGGGCTTTGGTCTAGTGCTCCCAGCAGGGGAGCTGTCCAGGCCACACTAAGACATTTTAAGACAGGTACTTAGTTAATTTACTGAAAGAAATCCATGAGGCATGGCTTTGATGATGTGCAGCTTTGGCGATGCTGAAGCTGCACGTTTATGAAGAAGAATGTGGTTTCAGGAATAGATGACCACTCATCCACAACCTGCATTCTGAAGATGATACAACCTTTCTCTCCAAAACTTAGGAAGACTTAAAGTGTTTTCTGCAGAAAGTCAAGGACTGTATCTATCCTTCAATATGATTGTATCTCAACATAATGAACACAGATTCTCAGAACTGGGACAAATGGCAGTATCATGATGGAGAAAAGTCTGAGGCTAACAATTTCATTTTGAGCATATTCATAATGAACACTCTTTGTATGAGCTGTCAGAATCCCAAAAGATGGGTTACTTTAGGAAAGTCTGCTGTCAAGGACCTCTCCAGAGTGTTAAAGAGGAATAATGTCAGACATGAGACTAAGGTGTGCCTAATCCAGGCCATCATCTTCTGAATTATTTGTTATGCATCTGAAAGCAGGACAATAAGGATGACAGAGGAGTTGATGTCTTTCACTTGTGAATCTGGAGAAGAGTATTGAACATACCACATACTGTGAAGAGAACAAACAAGTTTGTTCTGTTGTTGTTGTTGTTGTTGTTGTTATGTGCCAGTCAAGTCGTTTCCAACTCATAGTGACCCTATGCACAACAGCCCTAAACCATGCTCTATCCTGCGCCAA
>NW_006400304.1:68019-68822 GCF_000299155.1 Elephantulus edwardii
AGTCAGTTGGCCAAGTGGTTGTTCTCCACATTTCTTGGCACAACTTGGTGAGCACATCCAGGGCAACATCTGTTATCTGAAATACTTCAATTGGTTCTAGGTGATGAAAACAAGTTACTCTTTGGAGGCAAGGATTTTGAAACTCTGTCTCACATTCCTTGGAAATGTTGCCAGAAAGGACCAGTCCTTGGAGAAAACATCACGCATAGAAGTATAGAGGGTCACTGTAGACAAGGAAGACTCTTGATGAGAGGGATTGATGCAGTGAATATGGCAATGGTGTAGATGTGTTAGAGACAGTGAGACTAGCTCAGGATAGAGCAGCGTTCATGGCTGTTGTTCATAGGGCCATTAAGAGTGATAGTCAATTTAGTGGCTCAACAAAAACAACAACTGGTCATCCTATTCTACATGGATTGAAATTAAGAAAGGTCAAGCAACAAATGCTGGCGAGGTTGTGGAGAAACTGGAACCCTTATTCACTGTTGGTGAGAGTGTAAAATGGTGCAACCACTGTGGAAGGGGTTATGGAGCTTTCTCAAAAAGTTGCAAATAGAGATACCATTTGACCCAGCACTTCCACTACTGGGAATATACCCCAAAGAGACCATAACTGACATCCAAGCAGATATATGCACACCGTGTTTACTGCGGCTTTGTTCACAATAGCAAGGAGTTGGAAACAACCTAAGTGCCCATCAACAAACGAGTGGATAGAGAAGCTGTGGTATATTCACACAATGGAATACTATGCTGCATTGAAAAACAAGGAACTCATGCAATATTATTCAAAATGGGTGACC
>NW_006400304.1:68922-70750 GCF_000299155.1 Elephantulus edwardii
TATCTCAGTCACGAGAGGACAAATACTGCATGGTGCCACTGTTGTAAAACAGGACTGACCTTGGGGTTGGGGAGAGACTGAGAAAGATGGGTTTAATAGTGTATACTGCACTGAAACAGATGAGGGAGAAAACTGTTTAAAAGGGATACATGATTGGGTATTTTTGTCATGACAGGAATCTGGAGCAAAGACTATATGGTGGAGTGAACCTGGGGGAGGGTTTGTAAAACAATGAAAGAATTTTTCTTTTACTTTTCCAAGAGGGTAGTGTGCTAGGGGGTAGGGTTGGGAGGGGAGGAAAGGGCAACAATGAATTAATGGAAATCTAAAGTCTCCGTAAATTTTTACTGAAATTAATAATAAATTTAAATAAAACAAAAAAAAGAAATTAAGAAAGGTGCATCAGGATTGTATACTCTTTATATACCTATTCAAACCGTATGCTGAGCAAATTGTTCTGGAAGCTGAACTCTATGATGGAGGATGTGTCATCAGGATTGGAAAAAAGACTTATCAATCTACATTATAAAGATGGCAAAGCTTGGCATGATGAAAATGAGGAGGACTTGAATGATTCCTGCAGAAGTTCAAAGAATACATCTTTCAATATGGATTACATCTCAACACCAAGAACACAAAAATTTCTCATCACTGGACTGATAGGCAACATCATGATAGATAGATAGATAGATAGATAGATAGATAGATAGATAGATAGATAGATAGAGATTGAAACTTTCAACAACTTCATCTAACTTGGATCCACAATCAATACCCTGGGTATCAGCAGACAGGAGATGTATTGCTCTGAGAAAGTCTGTAGTCAGGGACTTCCCTCTTGAAACTATTGAGGAGCAATGACAACAGTTTGAAGACTAAAGTGCTTCTAATTCAGACCATAAGCTTTTCAAGCTCTTCTTATGCATCTGAGGGCTGGAAAATGAGTAAAGATGACAAAAGAAGAATTGATGCCATCGAGTTGAGGTGTTGGGGAAGAGTACTGGACAAATGAACAAAAGGACAAAGAGATGTGTTTTAGAGAAAGTGCAACCAGAATATTCCTTGTAGGCAGAGATGACCAAGCTTAGGAACACATATTTGGGGCATGTTGATAGGAGATGTTATTTCCTGGAGAGGAGCATCATGCTTGGAAAGGTGGAGGATCGCACACATGTTTTCAATGTGACTCAACAGTAAACTTCTCAGACACAAATGAGAGGAGTGATTCTACTGAGTTTATGTGAAGAAAGAACATGTCAAGTTCACACTGTACTCACATGTCAAAGAGCACATGTGAGCTCCCTAATCCTCTGTATCTGCTTGTGCTTTATAACAGAAAGACATGCTCTGGAACACTAGTGATAAAGGGCTGGGCAGAAGTCATTCCTGTGAATACTAATTACAGCTGCTCTCTTAGAAGACATTGTGTAAGCTTGAAGTTCACTCCAAAAGCCCAATCGAACTTTCAAGTTCAAAATTAATTCTAAGTTCTCCTTCTTCAATCCATGAAAATACACAGAGATAGAACAGATTTAATTCTACAGGTGATTCCAAAAGCTCAACATTTGTGACTACACAAACATTGACAAGGGCTAAAAGAGTCCAGCTATGGAGAAGACATCTTTCCAAAATGGGATCTCTGATGGGAGCTCAATTCTTGAGCTCCAGCTGAAGCTTTTCCCACAGCAGAAACTTTATAAAGTTTCTATTATGCGGACCCTCTGATGTCTAATAACATTGGTCTTATGAATGACATTCTTTTCTTTTTTATTATTATTAAATTTTATTAGTTTTAATGAACATTTACAGAGATTTTGGGTTTTCATTC
>NW_006400304.1:71475-81889 GCF_000299155.1 Elephantulus edwardii
ATACCTAATCACATATCTCTTTTAAACAGTTTTCTCCCTCCTCTGTTTCAGTGCAGTATACATTATTGAATCCATCTTACTCAGTCTCTCCCCAAGCCCAAGGTCAGTCCCGTTCTACAACAGCGGCGCCATGCAATATTTGTCCTTTTGTGACTGGGATATTTCACTCAGCATAATGTTCTCCAGAGTCAACCATTTGGAATAACATTGCATGAGTTCCTTGTTTTTCAATGCAGCATATTATTATTCTATTGTGCGAATATACCACAGCTTCTCTAGCCATTCGTTTGTTGATGGGAATGATATACTATTTACAATGGGGACATTTATAGGTTTTCTATTCTGTGTGGTCTCAAAAAAACCTTGAGCTGTCAATGACATTTTCTCAGAAAGGAGATTTATAAACTTCCTTGCCTCTGTTCAGCTGTTGGTGTCTATTTAAGGTGTCCCTCCAAATGAAACCCTTTTTCACAGAAAGGACATTTCTTTTTTAAAATTTTATTATTTTTGTGTGCGTGTACCATCAAATCAGATCTGACTGGTACAGGAGGAGATTGTCCCTCCTTCCCCGGCAAAGCATCTGGTGGATTCGAACCGTTTGGCTCTGGGATTGTAGTTGCAGCTCCTTGCCACTGGGCCACCAGAGCTCCCCAGAAAGGACATTTCTATTTCTCTCCTGTGTGGACCCACTGGTTTGTATTTAAGGAGGACTTGTGGACAAAACTCTTCACAGAAAAGTCACTTATAGAGTTTCTCTCCTGTGTTTGAGCTGCTGGTGTCTAATAAATGTTGAAATGTCAGTGAAACTTTTCTCACAGAGAAAACACTTACAAGATTTCTTTCCTATGTGGAACTGTTGATGTCTTTTAAGTAGGACCCATAAGTGAAACTCTTTTCACAAATGAGACATTTATAGAGTTTCTCTCCTATGAAGATTTTTTTCATGGTGGCACAATCCAGAAAATTCCCTGAATCCTTTCTCACACTGATCACACGTGCAAGGCTTCTCCTCTGTGTGTAGTCTCTGATCCTTCACAAAGTCTGAACTCCATAGAAAGGCTTTCTTTCAGATGGCACACTGAAATCTGTCCCTTCAGTATGAGTTCTCTGATGAAACACAACCTGAGAATTCCTATAGAAGATTTTCCCACACTCTCTGCAGATGAGGAGCTTCTGGATTGTGTGAGGTCTCAGCTGATCCTTCTGGGGGACCTCTTGCTTCTGCTTGAGGCACAGCACATTCAGGTCTCTTGGGTGAGAATCAGGTAAATGATGGTCTAGTGGTTTCCCAGAATTGCTTTCCTGAGTAGAAAGCTGCCATCCTCTCTCTGCACCTTGGAGGTATTCCTGTATCTTAGGGAGATAATAGCCTTCTCCAAAGCATCTTTGTTCATTCCCATCAAAGAAGCCATTCAAAGAATCTTAATGAGAGGCTCGCAGTCCCAACAAGTTTCCAATTTTAAGTTCTCTTTGCCATTCTCTTGTCTCTTACTATTCACCTTTATATGCCAACTAATGTGCACCATAATCAACACCACAGATCAAAGGCATCAATTCTTTTATCATCCCTAGTCATTGTCCAGCTCTCTGATGCATAGCAAGTGCTTGCAAAGACTATGGCATGTGTCAGGCACACCTTAGTCTTCAGACTGACATCACTGCATTTCAGTACTTTAGAGAGGTCTCTAACCACAGACTTTCCCATCGCAATATGTCTTTTCATTTCCTAGCTGCTGGTGTCAAGAGTGTTGATTGTGGAGCCAAGCAAACCACATTGTGAACAATCTCAATCTCTCCACCATCAATCATGATTCTGCCAATCGACCCAGTGGTGAGAATCTTTGTTTTCTTGATATTGAGCCTCAAACCATACTGAAGACTGCAGTCCCTGGCCTTCCACAGCAAGTACTTCAGGTGCTTCTCAGTTTCAGCAAGCAGGGTTGTGTCATCTGCATAACACAGATTGTTGATTCTTCCTCCAATTCTGATGCTACATTTGTCCTCATAGAGCCCAGCCTCCCAGATAATCTGTTCTGCATAAAGACTGAAAAGGAATGGAGACTGGATATAGCCCTAGCATACACTTTTCCCAATTTTGAACCATGCAGTGTTTCCTTGCTCTGTTCTGATGACTGTTTCCTGGTCCAAATATAGGTTTCACATTAACACAATCAAGTTTTCTAGATTCCCATTCTTCTCAGTGTTAGCCACTGTTTGTTGTGATCGACACAGTCAAATGCCTTTGTGTAATCAATCAAAGATAGGCATTCTTCTGGTACTCCTTGCTTGCAGCAAGAACCATTTAACATTAGCTACAATATCCCTAGTACCACAACCCCTTCTAAACCCAGCCTGCACTTCTGGTGGCTCTCTGCTGATGTGCTGTTCCAGTCTTTTTTGGATAATCTTCAGCAGAATCTTGCTTGCATGTGATATTAATGATATTGTTCGATAATTTCCACACTCTGTGGGATAATCTTTCTTTGGAATTGGAACAAATATAGATCTCTTCCAGTCAGTTGGCCAAATGTTTGTTCTCCAGATTTCTTGGGACAACTTGGTGAGCACACCTAGGGCAGTATCTGTTAATGGAAATATGTCAATTGATATACCATCAATTCCTGGGGCATTATTCTTAGCCAATTCTTTCAAAGCAGTCTGAACTTCTTCCTTCATCACCATAGGTTCTTGCTCATATGTTGTTTCATTAATTTCTTCTGTGTCTGTCAATTCCTTTTGGTATAATGACTCTGTATACTCTTTGCATCTTCTTTTAATACTTGCAGGATTACTCAATATTCTACCCAAAGCATCCTTAAATATTGCAACTCAAGGCCTGAATTTCCTCTTCAGTTCCTTGAGCTTAAGAAATGCTGAACGAATTCAGCCCCTTTGATTTTCTGACTTCAGCTCTTTGCACATTTCATTATAATACTTTACTTTGTCTTGTCATACAGCCTTTTGAAATCTCCTATTCAATAGGAGACTTCATTTTTTGTAATGTCTTTGTCTAGTTTTGATATTAGAGTTATGCTTGCTTCATAGAATGACTCTGAGGATGTTTCTTCTTTTCTATTTTTTAAATTTTTATTAATTTTAATGAAAGTTTACAGAGACTTTTGATTTCCATTCATTCATTGTTGCACTTTTCTCCCTACCCAACCTCATTTCCACTTTGCTCTTCTCTTTGAAAACTAAAATTTTTTCATTGTTATACAATCCCTCCTCCCAAGTCCACTCCACTATGCAGCCTTCATTCTGGAGTCCTGTCATGACAATAATAATCATATATTCCTTTTAAACAGTTCTCTACCTCATCTGTTTCAATGCAGTATATATAATTTATCCCATCTTTCTCAGTATCCCCCCAAACCCAATGTCAGTCCCATTTTAGAACAGTGGCACTACGCAGTATTTGTCCTTTTGTGACTGAGATATTTCACTCAGCATAGTGTCCTCCAGAGTCACCCATTTTGAATAATATTGCATGAGTTCCTTGTTTTTCAATGCAGCATTGTATTCCATTGTGTGAATATATCACAGCTTCTCTGTCCATTCATTTGTTGATGGGCATTTAGGTTGTTTCCAAATCCTTGCTATTGTGAACAAAGCCGCGATAAACATGGATGTGCATCTATCTGCTTGAGTGAAGGTTATGGTTTCTTTGGGGTATATTCCCAGTAGAGGAATTGCTGGTTCAAATCGTATTCTATTTGCAACTTTTTTAGAAAGTGCCATACTTCCTTCCATAGAAATTTGACTGGAATTTATTATACTTTGTATCTGAATGTTTGTTAGAATTCATCCATGAATTCTTGACCAAGACTTTTTTTGTGGGATAGTCTTTTTAAGACCTGCTTGATTTCTTTTTTTGTGATGAGTCTGTTCAAGTGTTTTACATCTGTTCATGTAAATATGGATAAGGTGTGAGTTTCTAGAAATATGTCCACTTCCTCTAGATTTCCAAATTTATCAGAGTATAACTTTTTATAATATTCCATTACTATAAATTTCATTTCAGCTGGTTCTACTGTGATGTCACCTCTTCGTTTCTTATTCAAGTTATTTGTGTCATCTCTTTCTCTTCTTTTGTTTACTTTGCTAATGATTTGTCTGTGTCATTGATCCTTTTGAAAGACCAGCTCCTGGTCTTGTTTATGGTTTACAATTGTTTTTCTGAATTCTAGCTCATTGAGTTCAGCTCTTGTCCTTATCATTTCCTTTATACTAAAGGTTGTGGGTGTAGAGTGTTGTTCTTTTTCTATTTGATTTCTAAAAAAAATAAAATGGAGTTGACAAAATTGGAAAACTATCTGCAAAACACTTATGCAAGGTTCACACCTCACATCATACACAAAAGCCAACTCAAGGTGTATCAGGACCTGGGATTAAAACCATAGACTATAAACCTCATCAAAGAAAAACTAGGAGCAACTCTATAAATCCTAATCTACAGCATGAACGGACTTCCAAGCATAATGAAAAACCTACAACCAGGAGAGAATAAAATGGATGAATGAGACTTTCTAAGAAGCAAATCCCTATGCACATTAAAAAAACCCACTCCAACAGGACAAAAAGGAAACCCACAGACTGGGGGGAAATATTTGGCAAGGATGTATGAACTGCATTGGGAAAATCCGTGGTCATGTACCTCTCCAAAGTGCTGAAGAGCAACAATGTCAGTCTAGATACAAAGGTGTGCCTAATCCAGGCCATGGTCTTCTCAATTACTTGTTATGCTTCAGAGAGTTGGACAATGACTAAGGATGACAGAAGAAGAATAGATGCCTTTGAGTTGTGGTGCTAGAGAAGAGTCTTGAACCTACCAAGAACTGCCAAGAAAACAAATAGATCTGTCTTGGAGAGGGTGAAACCAAGTGTCTCCTTGGAGTTTAGGATTTTGAAGCTCCACCTCACTTTGGGCATGTGGCTAGCAGAGATCAGTCCTTGCAGAAGGACATCATGCCTTGGAAGGGTGGATGGAGCGCATGAGAGGAAGACCCAGTTGAGATAGATTGATACAGTAACCGGTGCAATGGGAATTGATGTGTCAGAATTAGTGAAACTGGCTCAGGACAGGGAAGGGTTCAGAGCTGCTCTACATATAGTCGCTATATGTCACAGGCAACTCAATGGCACATTACAATAAAATGCTATGACAGGTTTGGAAGCAGGAGGGCACCCATTTCCTAAATAACATGCCTTCAGAAACTCTATGAACTTTGATAAATGTTGACAGTTGTAAAGGGGCTTCAGGCCTTTTGTTCATAGGATTACTATGAGTTGTGCCTGACTCAAAGGCAATCAACAATAACAACCTTATAGAATACTCCAGCAACTCAAAAAGAGAAAGGTGGTTGTTTCCGGTTTTCGGCTCCTGTGCGAGGAGGCTCCAGGTGGCTTGAACAGTTTAACTGAAAACATGGATATCAGACCAAATCATACAATTTATATCAACAATATGAACGACAAAATTAAAAAAGAAGAATTGAAGAGGTCTTTGTATGCCCTATTTTCTCAGTTTGGCCATGTGGTAGATATTGTGGCTTTAAAGACCATGAAGATGAGGGGACAGGCTTTTGTTATATTTAAAGAACTTGGCTCATCCACAAACGCTTTGAGACAGTTACAGGGATTTCCATTTTATGGCAAACCAATGCGAATCCAATACGCAAAAACAGATTCCGATATAATTTCTAAAATGCGTGGAACTTTTGCTGACAAAGAGAAAAAGAAAGCAAAAACTATGGAACAGGCTGCAGCAGCCACAAACAAAAAAACCTGGTCAGGGAACACCAAATTCAGCTACTACTCAAGGAAATTCAATACCAAGTCCTCAGGTCCCTGATTACCCTCTAAACTATATTTTATTCCTTAATAATTTACCAGAAGAAACTAATGAGATGATGTTATCCATGCTGTTTAATCAGTTCCCTGGATTTAAGGAAGTGCGCTTGGTACCTGGCAGGCGTGACATCGCATTTGTTGAGTTTGAAAACGGCGGACAAGCTGGTGCCGCTCGGGATGCTTTGCAGGGATTTAAGATCACACCATCTCACGCCATGAAGATCACTTATGCCAAGAAATAACACTTGGGGGAGTCTTCCTTAAAGGACTTGAATTTATTTATATTTGTTTTGATAACTCTGGACAGGCCATTTTATAGTTGAGAGCAAGGGACATATTGAAAGTAAACTTTGTGGAAATACTTAGATAATTACCTTGTGTTTCTTAAGCTCTGGTGAGGCTTAAAGTATGAAGGCCTTAATTTTGTACAATAAACTTTTCTTTGTATTCCGAAAAAAAAAAGAGAAAGGTAAATAACCCAATCACAAAATGGGCACAAGATACAAATTGACACTTCATGAAAGAAGAAGTTCACGTGGCCAACAAACACATGAAGAAATGTTCAAAATATTTTTTTTAAAAAAGAAATGTTCAAAATATTGAAACTTTCTGATAAAGAATTCAAAAGAATGATGGTTCAGTACCTTCAAAAGAAAGGTATAAGAACCCATCAAAAAAATCAGTCACTAAGGGACAAATACTGCATAATGCCACTGTTATAAAACAGTACTGACATGGGGGTTAGGGTAAACTAAGAAAAGAGGGGATAAAAAATGTACACTGCATTGAAGCATATGCGGGAAAGAACTGTTTAAAAGGAATATATGATTAGGCGAGGTGAGGAGGAAATTGTGCAATAATGAGGGAATTTTTTTCAAAGAGAAAAGCTAATGGGGGGATAGAGAGGAAAATGTACAATGAAAGAATGGAAATCCAAGTACTCTATAAACTGTCATTAAAATCTCAATTAAAACGTAAAAAAAATACAAGACCAAGTAGATAAAATGAATGGGGAATTAGAAGCAATACAAAACTAGCAAATTGAAATTCAGAATTAAGACCAAAATTTTAGAAAAAGGTAACCCAATAGAAAAACAAAAGAATAGGATTGGAGAAATGGAACACAGAATTTGGGAAATAGAGGACAATTCTCAATATTAATGTATTAAAGGAACAATTTAAGTTGTGGGATGACATCAAGGATATCACCAATGAAAAAAGCAAAACGTCATTATAAAGACAGGAAAGAAAGGCTGAAATGGATGCCAGAAGAGATTCTGAAACTTGCTCTTCCATGTAGCAAAGTCAAAACAAAGAGAAACAATTAAGTAAAAGAGCTAAACAGAAGGTTTCAAGGGGCAACTCAAGAAGAGAAGTCAATGTATTATAACAAAATGCACAAATATCTGGAGTTAGAAAACCAAAAGGAAGAACACCCTCTCTACATTTCTCAAGCTCAACGAACTGAAGAGCAAATACAAGGCTCTAGTTGGAATACTGAGGGATTCTATGGGCAAAATCTTGAATGATGCATGAAGTATCAAAAGAAGATGAAAGAACACAGAGTCCTTTTAGCAAAAAGAATTAGTGATGCTGAACAATTTCAGGAAGTAGCATATGATTAAAAGCCAATAGTAGCAAAAAAAGAGGTCCAAGGTGCAATGAAGTCTGTTTTTGTTATTGTTATGTATCATTGAATCAGAATTAACTCATACCAGACCATTCAGCAGGCTTTCAGAGGCAATAAATCGCATAGGAGGAGATTTCCCATCTTTGCCCTACAGTACAACTGGAGGATTTGAACTGCATGCCTTTGGATTAGCACTGCAACTTGTTATCACTACACCACCAGAGCTGCCCAAGTAAGTGCCAAAAAATAAGGCTCGAGGAATTGATAGAATATCAATTGAAGTCTTTCAACAAATAAATGCAGCCTTAAATGTGCTTACCAAATGGGTGAAGAGATTTGGAAAATAGCTACCTAGCCAACTGACTGGAAAAAAAATAATTTTGTTCCCATTCTTTAAAATGGTGATACAAAAGGATAGAAATGATCAAACAAAATCATTGATACCACATGCAAGTAAAATCTTGCTGAAGATTATTAAAAAATGGCTGGAACAGTATATTGATAGGGAACTACCAGAAAATTCAAGCTGAACTTAGAGGAGGCTGTGGCACCAAGGATATCATTGCTGATGTCTGATGGGTCTTGACCATAAGCAGACAATATAATAAAGATATTTACTTTATTTTATTGACTATGCAAAAGCATTTGACTGCATAGACCATAACAAATTATGGATAACATTAAGGAAAATTAGTATTCCAGAGCATTTTCTTATGTTTATTCAAAGCCTATACATAGAACAAGAAACAGTTGTTCAAACAGAACAAAGGAAAATTACATGATTTAAAACTCAGAAAAGATATCCTGTGGAAATCTGAAAAGATAAGGTAAGAGTGGGCAGAGATCAATAGTGATTAATTTTATAAGATAAAATGTATGGAATGATTGTATGAAACATAATGTGAATTAAAAAGTAAAAAAACCCACACATATGCATTAGGGTTGTATCCTTGCTCCCTACCTATTCATACTGAATGCATAATTTGAAAAGCTGGACAGTATGAAAAAGAACATGGCATCAGGATTAAAGAAAGACTCAAACATGTCATAAAAACATTTACAACAACGAGTACTGGTCCAGATGACTTTTCTGGTGAATTCTACCAACTATAGAAAAGACAGCATACTGTCAATCTCAAAAGACTAATTGCGCTGGGAAAATCTGCTGTCAGGAATCTCTCCAGAGTGCTGAGAAGCAACAATGTCAGTCTAAAAACTGAAGTGCTCCTGATCCAGGTTATGGTCTTCACAATTACTTGCTATGCATCAAAGAGCTGGACAATGACTAGGAATGACAGAAGAAGAATGGATATCTTTGAGTTGTGGGGCTGAAGAAGAATATTGAACATACCATGAACTGCCAAGAAAACAAGGGTGAAACCACTTTTCTCCTTGGAGGCTAGTATTCTTAAACTTCTTCTCACATACTTTTGGGCAGGTGGCCAGGAGGGCCCAATCCTTGGAGAAGGACATCACTCACAAGAGTGGAGGGACAGTGCAGGAAAGACCGTGAATGCTATGGATTGATATAGTAATTGGGACAGTAGGGAGTAGGTATGTCGGGGTCAAACTGGCTCAGGACAGGGCAGGCTTCAGAGCTGTTGTACATAGGGTCACCATAAGTCACAGGCAACTTGATGGCACACAACAACACTCAAACCCATTCTATGAAGCAAATATAACCCTGTTACCAAAGCAAAGCAAAGACACCATCAGAAAGACAATGTACCAATACCCCTCATGAAGTTAGATTCAAAAATTCTCAACAAAATTTGAGTCAGTCCAACTTTGTTGTTGTTGTTATGTGCTGTCAAGTTGTTTGTGACTCATAGCAACCCTATGTACAAGAGCCCTAAACCCTGCTCTATCCTGTGCCAACCTCATTGTCTCCGACACACCTACATACACTACACCAATCACTGAATCAACCCACCTCATCTAGAGTCTTCCTTTCTTGCACTGTCCCTCCACTCTCCCAAACATGATGTCCTTCTCCAAGGACTGGCCCCTCCTTGCAACATGCCCAAGTATGTCAGACAGCTTCAGAATCCTTGCCTCCAAGGAGCAGCCCAGCTTCACCCTCTTCAGGACAAAACTGTTTGTTCTTTTAGCAGTCTGTAGTATATTCAACAATCTTCTCCAGCACCACAGCTCAAAGGCATCAATTCTCTTTCTATCATACCTAGTCACTGTCCAGCTCTCTGATGTATAGCATGTAATTGAGAAGACTATAGCCTGGATCAGGTGCACCTTAGTCTCCAGTCTGATGTCGTTGCTCTTCAGTACTCTGAAGAGTGCTGACTGTGGAGGCAAGCAAACTAAAGCTGTTAACTATCTCAATCTCTTCACCATCCATACTAATGTTGCCAATCGGCCAAGTCAAAGAAATCCGTTGTTATGACAAAGTGATATTCATTCCAGGTAAGCAAAGATGCTTCCATTTAGAAAACTGATCACTATATCAATGAAACAATGAAAAAGAACCACAAGATCATCTTAACTGGTATAGAAAAAGCACCTGAAAAATCCAACATCCTCTCCTGATAAAATATTCAACAAAATTAGACGAGAGGTGATAATCTCAACATTTTATATATACAGATGCATATATACAAATTTTGAAGACCAAGGTCACTTGATTCAAGCCATGGCATTTTCTTTATTTTATTTTATTATTTTGTGTGAGTACCGTCAAATCAGATCTGACTGGTACAGGAGGAGATTGTCCCTCCTTCTCCAGCAGAGCATCTGGTGGATTTGAACCACATGCCTCCGGAACTGCAGTGCAACTTCTTGCCACTAGGCCAAGGAATTGGCAGATACAGAAGAATTTAGTGAAATAACATATGAGCAAGAGCCTATGGTGATGAAGGAAGAAGTTCAAGCTGCTTTGAAGGAAATAGCAAAAAATAAGGCTCCAGGAATAGATGGTAT
>NW_006400304.1:83124-103683 GCF_000299155.1 Elephantulus edwardii
GATTCTAGGGCTTCGTCTGACATACTTTGAGCATGTTGCAAGGAGGGACAGGTCCTTGCAGAAGGACATCATGCTTGGGAGGGTGGAGGGACGGCGCAAGAGGGGAAGACCCTCTATGAGATGGATTGATTCAGTGACTGGGGTAATCGGGATGGGTGTGTCAGTGGCAGTACGACTGGCACAGGATAGAGCAGGGTTTAGGGCTGTTGTACATAAGGTCACTATGAGTAGCAAATGACTCGATGGAACATAACAACAACAACATATATACAAAACCAATGGCCAATATTACTCTTAATGAAAAGAGATATTTAAAGGCATTCCTCTTATAAATGGGAACCAGACAAGGTTGCTCTTTATCATTACTCCTATTCAATACTGTGCAATAGGCAAAATAAAGGAAACAAAAGATATCCATATTGAATTTGCAGATGGTATGATATTTTTTAAAGAAAATCCCATTCTAAGCAAGAAAATTACTAGATCTAATTTCCCAGTTCAACAAAGTGACAAGGTACAAGATCAACATACAAAAATTAGATTCTTTTACAGTAACAAAAGAATTATGAAAAGGAAATACAGAAAACAATGCCATTTAATGATAGCCATTCAAAAGATTAAGTATTTGAGAATAAATCTAACCAAACTACAACCAGAAGAGGATAAAATAGATGAATGGGGTCTTCTAAAAAATCAAATCCCTATGCACATCAAAAAAACTTCTCCAACATGATAAAAAGGAAGCCTACAGACTGAAAAAAATATTTAGCAGGGACATATCTGGTAAGAGATTCACAGAGATTACAGAGTACTCCAACACCTCAACAATAAAAAGGCAAACAACCCAATTATAAAATATGAAAAGACACTTCACCAAAGAAGAAATTCAGATAGCAAACACACACATGAAGAAATGTACAAAATTACTAGTTATCAGAGAGATGCTAATCAAAACAAGAAGATATCACCTCATCTCAGTAATGATAGCACAGTTCAACAGGGGAGCAAACAATAAATGCTAAAGTGGATGTGGAGAGATCAGAACTTTCATTCACTGTTGGTAACAATGTAAAACAGTACAACCACTATGGAAGGCAGTCAGGTGCCTTCAATCAAACACAGTGTTCTCAAAACATTGCAAATGCAAATACTATTTGATCTAGCTATCCCATTAAATGGCTTGCCTCCGGAAACTCTATGAACAGTGCTCAGGCTTTTTGTTCATAGAATAGGGTCACTATGAGTCGTCTACGACTTAGTGGCATCTAACAACAATAACAACGATGACATAGAGAGAGCTACGTTGGCCTAGTGGACAGAAAGTTATGCTACCAAGCTCAAGGTGGGTGATTTTAATCTGCAGCCCTCAGGCCTGGTTCAAATTGGTTTACTGTCAAACATTCTTCTAGGTGGTATAGCACTGGTCTGTGCATTGCTGTACAGAGGTAAATTGTGGTTGCTGTGATGCTGAACACTGTGACACTGATGTGCCAAATGTGATAATGGTTACCCATGGCGGACAGTGTTTGCTGCAGCTTACCAATTAAAACAAGCCTGGAAGCAGGAGTGGCATCCACTTCTGAAATGGCTTGCCTCCGGAAACTCTATGAACAGTTCTCAGGCCTCAGGCCTTTTGTTCATAGGGTTGCTATGAGTCGTATCTACAACTCAACGGCACCTAACAACAACAACTCCCACTACTGGAAATATACCCCAAAGAAACCAGAACCATGACAAAAACAAAGGCACACACACTCAAGTTTATTGCAGCATTATTCATAATAGTAAAGAGATGGAAGCAAGCGAAGTGCTCATTAACAAATTAATAGATAGGAAAACTGTGGTACATCCATATAATGGAATATTACACAGCACTTTAAAAAATACCTTTGGGGAGGTGTGGGGGGATTGTGTACCAATGAGGGAGTTTTTCTTTTGCTTTTCAAGGAGAGGAGCAAACAGGGGGGGGAGGGGAGTGTGCGGGGAGAAGGGTGCAACAATGAATGAATGGAATTCCAAAATCTCTGTAGATGTTCATTGAAATGAAAAATAAACAAACTAAATTAATAAAAATAAAAAAATATAAAAAATACCTTATAAAACACTACATAACATGTATAGATATGAAAGACATTATGTTGAGTGAAATATGTCATCATTGAAGGAGAAACACTGCATAAGACCACTGTTTTAAAAATAAGATGGACATACAGGAGAAGAGAGAAGGAAAAGAATGGATAATGAATGCTACACTGGAATAGGAGAAGGACTATCTTAAAGGAATGGTTAATTAGACATTATATGTATGACAATTAACAATCTGGAACAAAATATGCATTATATATTGCGGGAGGGGGAGAGAAGAATATATGCGTCAATGAATGAATGAAAGAAAACCCATCCTTTCTGTAAAATATAACTAAAATCACAATAAAAATCATTGAAAAATTCTTTAATTAAATAAAAATACATATAAAAATAATCAGACATATAAAAGGCCTATACAAAGAAAATAATAAAAGTACCACTACAAGAACTGCATAATGGAAAAATACACCATGCTCACAGTTCAGAAGATTTAACCCTGAAAATGGTAATACTATCAAAAGCAAAATGCAAATACAATAAAATCCTTATTCGGATCCTATCATCATTTTTCAGAGATGAAAAAGGTAATCACCAACTTCATATGGAGAAGCCAAAGAAGAAAAGGGATATTGGGGGGGGGGGAATTGTAGATCATACTTCCTGATCTCAAAATCTACTACACACACACACAACTGCACACAGTTACAGTAGTCAAAACAGTTTGGTGTGGATGCAACAGGTGAATAAACCAATGAAACAGATTGAGACCCAGAAATAAATCCATCCACCTGTGGACTGATCCTTGATGAAAAGATTCAATGCGACACATCAAATGGGGAAGGCAGCCTCTTTAATTAATAGTACTGGGAAAAATAGAATATCTATTTGCAAAACAAAAAGGAAATAACATTCACAACTCATACCAGATCAAAAAATAACTCAAGATGGATTACCTCAGTATATTAAACTATAAAGATCATCAAAGACAATGAATTAATGGAAATCCAAAATCTCTGTAAATGCTCATTAAAATTATTTAAAAAATAATAAAGCTTTAAGAAGAAAAAAAAAGATCATCAAAGAAAAATTGGGGCAAACTTAGGAGTCCTATTGCTTAAATAGACTTGAAACTAAATGAAATTGCATAATCAAGAAAGGATAAGCTATATGATTGTTGTAAGGTGTTATGTACCATTGAATCAAAATCAACTCATAGCTGACCCTCCAGCAGGTTTTCAGAGGCTGTAAATCACACTAAATTGTCCATCTTTCACCTGAGCAGCAGCTAGTGAATTTGAACTGAATGCCTTTGGGTTGGCAGTCTAACTGCTTACCACTAAGCCACCAGAGTTCATTCTAGATGGGTTGTTGTATTGTTAGGTGCCATCAAGTACAACTCATAAGAACCCTTTGAATAGCCTACTTGAACACTGCCATTCTCATCATCTCTGACAGACTACAGACCATTGCTAAAGTCACGGTGCCAACCCAAATTGCTGGGGCTCTTTTTCTCCTTTTCTTCACATTCCATCTTTACAAACATTGTCACTTTCCAATGATTAGTTTCATCTAGCTAGGTGTCCAAAGAATGAAAGACAAAGCTTCACCATCTTTGCCTCCAACTAGCACTCTGGCTGCACTTTTTCCAAGACATATCTCTTTGTCTTTTGTCAGTCCATGGGATATTCAGTACTTTTCTCCAGCACCACAACTCAAATACCTTTTTTAAAAAATAATTTTAATGAGCATTTACAGAGATTTTGGATTTCCATTCATTCATTGCTGCACTTCTCTTCCCCCCCCCCCGCCAAGCCCTCCTCCACCCAGTTCGCTCCTCTCTTTCAAAAGTAAAAGAAACACTACAAAAGGTGATTTTACACTTGGGCCTCACCTGATGGAATCAGAATGACTATATTAGTGGAAAGAATTATTGGAGAAGTGAAGTATCAGCAGTCAAGACATGACCAGATACCAACTGTGAAAAAGACCATCAATTACTCATATTGTTGTTGTTTGGTGCCGTCAATTACTCATATGGAAGTTTAAACTAAAGCTCAAGAAGACTAAAACTAGTTCACAGGAACCAAAATACAACCTTGAGTCTACGTTGAATTTAATAATCATCTCAAGAACAAGTTTGAGGCATTGAATACCAATGATCTAAGACCAGAGGCACTGTGGGAAGACATAAAAAATATTATCCATGAAGAGAGCAAAAGCCAAAAGGCAGAGATGCCAAAATAAGAGCTGAACAGAAGATTTCCAAGGGCAGCTGGAGAAGACAAAGCAAAATATTATAAGGAAATATGCAAAGAGCTGGAGTCAGAGAATAAAAAGTGATGAACCCCCTCAGCATTTCTCAAACTGAAAGAACTGAACAACATATTCAAGTTTTGAACTGCAATACTGAGAGATGTTAAGGACACAATTTTGAATGATCCAGGAACCATCAAAAGATGGAAGGAATACACAAAATCACAGTACCAAAAAAACTAGTTGCCACTGAAAAATTTCAAGAAGTATCACATGAACAAGCAAGCAAGAAATTGTTGCAGCACTTGAAGATCAAGGAATACAGCTTTCAATATGGACTGCATTTCAATGTCAAGAAACAAAGATTCTTACCAATGGACTGATAGGTGACATCATGATAGATGGAGAAAAGACTGAAACTGTCAACTTCATCTTCTTGAATCCACAATTAACACCCTTGGTACCAGGAGAAAGGAAATCAGGAGACGTATTGCACTGGGAAAGTCTGCAGTTAAGGACCTCTTAAAATCATTGAAGAATAATGATGTCAATTAGAGGACTAAGGTGTATATGATTCAGACCATTGTCTTTCCAATCACTTGCTATACATCTGAAAGCTGGACGATGAATAAAGATGACAGAACAAGAATTGATGTCTTTGAGCTGTGGTGTTGGAGGAGAGTCCTATGGACTGCCAAAAGAACAAATAAATATGTCTTGTACAAGGTACAGCCAGAGTGCTCTTTGGAGGCAAAGACAACGAGGCTTCACCTCACATACTTCAGGCATGTTGCTAGGAGGGGCTATTCCTTGTAGTGGGACATGATGCTCGGAAAGGTAGAGGATCAGAGAAGGAAAGGAAGACCCTTGATGAGGAGGATTGACACAGTGACTGCCACAATGAGCTCTAGAGTGTCAAAAATTGTGAGGATGGGACACTATAGGATAGAGTTCATATATGTCGTTCATAGGGTCATTATGAATCGCACTTTACTCGATGACACCTAATAACTCAATACCTTGTGAACAAGAGTCAATAAAACTGAAGGATGAAGTTAAAACTTCATTGAAGGCATGGCAAAAATTAAGGTCATAGAAATTCATGGGATTGAGATGGGTTGTTGTTATGAGCTGTCAAGTCACCTGTGACTTGTACCCAGTGTACTGTTGTACCTATTTACAACAGTTGTGAAGCTTGCCCTGTCCTGAGCCAGTCTCACTGACTCCAACACACTACTCCCATTGTCCCAGCTACTGTATCAACCCATCTTATCTGGGGTCTTCCCTTCTGCGCTGTCCCTTCACCCTTCCAAGCATGATGTCCTTCTCCAAGGACTGGGCTTTCCTGGCCACATGCCCAAAGTATGTGAGAGCGAGCTTCAAAATCCTAGCCTCCAAGGAGAAACTTGGTTTCACCTTCTCTAAGGCAGACCTATTTGTTTTCTTGGTGGTCCATGGCATGTTTATTCAGGTGGATTGACATGGTGACTGCAGCAATGGGCTCTAGTATGTCAGGAACTGTGAGGATGGTTCAGTTCTTTTGTTCATAAGGTTGCTGTGAGTCGTACTCGACTCAACAGTACCTAACAACAGTATGGTCAAGATTCTTCTCCAGCACAACTCAAAGGCATCAATTCTTCTGTCATCCTTAGTAATTGTCCCAGCTCTCTGATGCATAGCAAGCAACTGTGAAGACCATGGCCTGGATCACATACACCTTAGTTTCTAGACTGACATCATTGCTTCTCAATACTCTGGAGAAATCCCTGACAGCAGACTAAAGGTTTTAATATAATTTTTAAAAATTATTTTAATGCAAGTTTACAGAAAAGTTAATTTTCACTCATTCATTGTTGCAGATTTTTACCCTCTCCTTCCCTCCCTCCCCCCCAGTTCATTTTTTAAAATCTTCATTTTTGTACAATTACCTCCCTCCCCCCAGTGCAATGAATCTCTTAGTCTGGGCTATTGTCATATGCATATATTCCTTTTAAACTGTTCTTTCCTTCATCTATTCCAGTTAAGTGTTTATTATCTATTCAATCTTATCCTATTCTCCTCTCAAACCCTGAGGTCAGACCTGCATTATAATAGTGGTGATATGCAATATTTGCCCTATTGTGACTGAGGTATTACACTCAGCATGTCCTGCAAGGTCACCCATGTTGTGAGTTCACTGATTTTCAGTGCTGTGTAGTATTCCATTGTATGAATATACTATAGTTTTTCTATCCATTGATTTTTTTTTGTCTTTGCTATTGCTAATAATGCAGCAATATACTTGGATGCGCCAAATATCTGTTTGAATGGCGGTTATGGTTTCTTTATATTCTCAGTAGTGGCATTGCTGGGTCAAATGGTATTTCTACCTTTCTGACAAAGTGCTAAACTGCCTTCCATAGTGGTTGCACCATTTTACACTCCCAACCACAGTGAATAATCTCTCCACAACTTCACCAGCATTTTTTTTCTGCTGACATATTTCATAGTTTTTATTTGCATCTCTCTGATATTATGAACATTTTTTTCATGTTTGCCAACTGAATATCTTCTTTGATGAAGTCTCTATTCATATCCTGTGCCCATGTTGCAATTGGATTATCTATTATTTTCTTGTTGAGGTGCTGGAGTATTTGATAAATTTTAGATGTGAGTCCTTTATCAGACATGTCATTACCAAATGTTTTCCCCTGTGGCTTTCCTTTTTACCCCACTGTAGAAGTCTTCTAATGTGCATAGGGATTTGATTCTTAGAAAATCTCATTCATCTATTTTCTCTCTTGGTTGGTAGGTTTTCATTATGCTTGTAAGACTGTTCATACCATGGATTAGGGCTTCTAGCATTCTTTCAAGCTTTTCTTTCTGCAATGAAGTTTATAGTCTGGTTTTCCTCCTAGGTCAATGATCCACCTTGAATTGGGTTTTGTGTATGGTGTGCAGTATGGGTCTTGCTTAAGTTTTCTGCAGATGGTTTTCCAATTCTGCCAACACCATTTGTTAAAAAGGCTGTCGTTTCCTCACTTAAGTGATTTCATGTCCTCTTGAAGAAAATCAGTGGAACAGATTTTTATCAGTGCAGATAGATGCACTGATTTCTGGGCTCTTAATTTTATTCCATTGATTTGTCTGTTACTATACTAGTACCATGCTGTCTTGAAATAGGATTTGAAAGCAGGGAGTGTGAACCTTCTACCTTGTTTTTTCTTTTTCAGTAGTGCTTTACTTATTCAAGGTCTCTTTCCACTCCAAGTAAAATTCAAAATTGCCTTTTCCATCTCGTTGAAGACTGGAATTGGTATCTATTGGGACTGCATTAAGCTTGTAGATTATTTCTGGTAGAATCTGACAACGGATTTTCCCAGTGCAGTTCATCTGTTGACTTCCTATCTGCTGGTGCCACGAATGTTGATTATGGAGCTAAGCTAACTGTAATTGCTAATAACCTAAATCTCTTCTCAATCTATAATGGTCCTGTCAATTGGCCCAGTGGTGAGAATAATTTTTTCCCCTTGATATTGAGATTCAATCCACACCAAAGACAACAGTCCCTGACCTTCTGCAGCAAGCACTTCAGGTCCTCCTCAGTTTCAGCAAACAGGGTTATCATCTGCATAACATAGGTTGTTGATGAGTCTTCCTCTAATCTTGATGCCACATTCCTCCTCATAAGGCTCAGCCTCCAGAATGATCTGTTCTGCATATAGATTGCAAAGGGATGGAGACAGGATGCATTCCTGATACACTCCCTTCCTGATTTTGTTCCATGCAGTGTTTCCCTGCTCTGTTCTGAGGACTGTTTCCTACTCCAAGTACAGGTAGGACCTCCCAAAAATGAAATCCTTACGTGCATCTACAGACTTCTCCAGAGTAAAAAGAGAACTTACAAATTAAGAAAAATATTTAGTAATGACACCTTTCTAAAAATGTATAGAAAACTCCCAACATCTCAACAAGAAAAATTATGAACAATCCAATTAAAAGGGGTAGAGGATATAAACCAAAACACTTCACCAAAGAAGACATAGCCAACAAGCCCCAGAAGAAATACTCAAGATCATTAGCTGTTATTGTTATGTGGCCTCACGAAACAAAAGATTTTAACTTATCTGATCCTACACCTTCCTCATCTTTTCTAACATACTTGAGCCCACTACTACAGTTCCTGTGTCAATCCATCTGGTTGATGGTTTTCTTCTCTTTTACTTACCTTCCATTTTTCCCCCCCTGTTTATGTCCCTTTCCAAGGAACAGTCTCTTCTAACAACTAGCTCAAAGTATGTGAGATGAAGCTTCATCCTTGTCTCTAAGGAGCACTCTGGCTGCACCTCTTATCTCTCCCCAACATGTTTGTTCCTTCAGCAGTACATGGATTATTCTCTATTTTTCTCAACTCAAAGGCCAATTTTTCTTCTGCCATCTTTATTCATTGTCCAATTCTCAGACATAGTAATTGGAAAAAACCATGGCCTGAACCAGGAGCACCTTGGTCTTCAAACTGTGTTATCATTGACTCCTCAGTATTTTGGAGACTTTTACAACAGCACACTTTTTCATCACAATATGTCTTTTGATTTCTTGACTGCTAGTGCCAGAAGTGTTGATTGTGGTTCCCCGTAAGATGAAATCATTGATAATTTCAATCTTTTCTCTATCATGATGTTACCTATCAGTCCAGTGGTGAAGATTTTTGTCTTCTTGTTGTTGAGATGTAATCCACATTGAAGGCTATAGTCTTTTATCTTCAGTAGCAAGTGCTTTAAGTCCTACTCATTTTCAGCAAGCAAGGTTGTATCATTTGCATAATTCAGGTTGCTGAAGTCTTCTTCCTATCCTGATGCCACATTTTTCTTCATATACCAGCTTCTCGAGACGTATTTTTTTCCTTTAAAAAAAGGTATCATCTCACCAGCAAGTATAGCCATGTTCAAACAACTAATACTGGTTAGAGTGTGGAGAAATTGGAATTCTCATACACTTTTTGTGGGAATATAAAATAAAGCAAAAAAGAAAAAATAGAACAACCACTATGGAAGGCCGTTTAGAGCTTCTTCAGTATGCTGTGTATAGAAATACCATTTGATCCAGCAATCTATCAAATACATATCCCAAAGACATTGGGTTTGTGACACAAACCAGCAACATACACACACCCATGTTTATTGCAGTATTATTTACAGTAGGAGAGCTAGAAATAGCCCAAATGTCCATCAACAGATAAATGGCTAAAGTAACTGTCATACACTGGAAAATTTAAACATCATTAAGAAATTATCAAGAATTTGTGGAATACTGCACAACATGGATAGATTTAGAACAAATTATGCTCAATGACATCAGTCAGTCACAAAAGGGAAATTATGGTACAGAACCATTATTATAAAGAGAAGGAAAGGTTTACATGCAGAATTGTGATGGCGATGCAATATTATGGGAAAGAAGAGTGAGGGAAGTAAAGAGTAATGGATAGAGAGTTGGGTGAAGGGGAAAGCCATACACAGTAAGTGGTTTATTAGACCTGTAATTAATTACATAACTCAATAGTAAGTAATGCTATAAAACAAAATGTCTTCGAACTATTGTATTAAAAACCAGTATAACTGGTAAACCTTCACTCAGTGTTTTTTTTTTTCTTTCTTCAAAGTAAGGGGCTCAGGGAAAGTGAAAAAAATTATCACTTTTTGTTTTGAAGGCTAAAAGATCTCACTGAATATAAAGGCAAAAGAATGGCCTACACAAAACCAGAGGCTATCAGACCACAGTATGTGGAGTATTTAGGTAAAAGTGAAATGTACAGGATGAGGTTGAAATAAGCATGCATAGCAAGACTACGATAAAACTATTCCATCTGGAATAAACTTGGGGAAAGCATCAGTAAAATTGTACAGAAATGCTTTAATTACCTAAAGTGTTAGTTTACCAATAAAACTATGTTTACTTGAGAAAGGTAGAAACACATTTTCAAGGAAATCAACCAACTCAAAAGTGTTTCTGTGTATTGTAGTGGCACTTTGAGATCATGGAGTCATTTTTTAAAAATAGGTCTACAATTATGAAAACTCAAATACTTTATTTCCCCAGTAAAATTTTACTTGTACAACAGAATACCTACAAGTCACAGTTATGATCAGATTTTGGCTCCCAAGTAAAATGAAGAGTGAAGTGGCAAATAAAAGGAAAAGAGGATCTTCCTGAGATAACTGGGTGAGAGGTGGAATGTGGAGAATGAGGATACAGGATGTGTAAGTATGTGATGACTATAACTCAAATCATTGCCATCAAGTTAAAATCAGCTCATAGCTGATCCTCTGTTTGTTTTCCAAGACTGTAAAGCGTTAGGAATGAAATCCTCATCTTTCTTCCACACAATTTCTAGGGGATTCAAACTATCAGAGGCAGAGTCTTTCAGTTAGCAATGTAACACCCTACAGACTACACCATCAGAGTTCTCTAGTATATATGGTGGGAAAGTTTTCATTCACCAGAATTATTCATGGGAAAACATTATAGATTTATTGGAAGATTCTTTCTGGGATATGTGATATGATACGCCCTCATTCTCAAATTCAGTGAAAGTCACTAAATTGCCTTTTGTTTGGAAGAGAGAACTTTTTAAAGATCTTTCTTTTTGCTGAGTACAACAATTAAAGATGTAATTGAGCTGAGGACTAAATATCAGGCAAGGGGAAAAAAGGAGTTGAGGCTGAGCACCATGATGAGAAAAGAGAAAAATATTTATCACAGTTTTGTCAACAGAGATTTTTAAAAATAAAGTATACAAGAAGTACAATGTCAACCCCCTTTCCCTCCTCTTACATGGCATCTTTAGTAAAATCTAAATTACTCATGATGTGGTTTCTTTGCTAGGGGCTTAAGAGGTGCCGAGTTCTAAGTTAAGGCTAGCAAGGGGTGAACATAGAAATATGCAAATATAGGAAACAGAAGGTAAAATGATAAGTGACATTCAGGCTTCATGAAATGAAAAAATTATGGCTGGGTACAATGAATAAAAGGACTGAGCACACATATTCATAACCATCCTAAGGAAAGACAAAAGTCAAAGAACTTGCCTTACTAAGAGTATAACTGCTAGGAGCAGGAGAACCTGGAAGAATATTAAAATAATATGTAATCAATTGTTCACGTATTATAGCCCTTATTCAAATCATAGATAGGAATGTGACAAAATACCTGCATTGTGTAAAGAATAAATCCAGTTTATGGACTTCAGCTGTGCCTTGTCATATTTTAAGACATGACTTAAATCATGTTAGTTACAAACTAATGAACATTTCACAGACGCATTTAAATAAATCTTGTCCAAAACAGAACATAGCAATCAAGAACAGACTTGGTCTGCTCTAACATTTATCTACTCTGTGATAATAAGCTAATGAACACCCACATTCTGTTCTTGCTTCAGTTTCCTTACCTTTTAAATGAGGCAATCACATCGCTAATGGTTACCAAACTACATAAATAAAGGTCATTCCACTGAGTACTTATTACAGGTTAATTTTATGATATGCAAATTATACTTCTAAAAATCAGTTTGAGATTGTGCCCTCATCCTAGAAATCCTATGAAAAAATCCAATATATACAAATTCTATGGCACTGTGCCTGGCACACAGTAAACACTCAAAAATTATTAGTGATTAGTTCTAAATAGAAAGATCCGAGAGCACTGAAAGCATATAGAATTCTTTTTAAAATCAAAAAACTATGGGTCTGAATGAAACATCAGAGATTAAGTCCAATTCTCATTTAACAGATGACAAAATTAGGGACCAGGCAGGTTAAGTGCCTAATTCAAGTTGAAGCTCTTAGACACTAGGGCTGCTGGAATTCATAGTAGAATCCTCACTACTCACCCTATACCTCAGAATCAGGGACAGATGAAAAAATTGGGGATGTGTTTTCGCCAATATTTCACACTAGTTCATTTCCAACCTCTGCTGAGAATTTTCCTTTCCACTGTTGATACAGAATTGGAAGATCCCCTATGTAGGTTCCTTTTCAGTAGTTTTAAATGGAAAAAACCCTCAAATTTATTGCCATTCAGTCAAAACTGACTGATAGCTGACCCTGCAGTATATTTTCACAGGCTGTAAATTACATGGAAGGAGACTGCCCATCTTTCTTCCTCAGAGTCACTATTAGATTCAAACTTCTAGAGGTTTTTGGGTTGACGCACAACCCCCCATACCATGCTTCCATCCAGTATAAATGGGTTAAAATGGAATAATAAAAAAAATCTTTGAAAATCTGGTTTCCTCACAGAAGAAGTAGCATATAGGGAAAGTGAAAAATGGACAGATATCAAAGAGAATTCCATGGTCATGGGGAATTCCAAGGTCAGAAGGGGCTGTTACATCGTGGGATATCTTCACCAGGGCCCCCAGCAGCAGGGTCTGGGTCATGAAAGCTTAAATGCTTTAACAAGGCGAGCCAAGTGCCTAAAGAAGGTGAAACTACAATCTTTCTGACATCTTGCCATGGGATTTCTCAGCAGTGGCAAAAGCTGGGGACAAAAGTCTTGAGACCAGCAGAGTTCTCAAGAGCAGTTAGTCTGAACAGCCTTGAAGCAGCACAGCTGCTAAAGAGCTGCTTCTATCTACCACTAAGGAGTTTGACTTCACTGTTATTTATTCCCTGGCCTTATGTAATCAGGCTTTCTAAATTATAAGAGTCTTCACTTACAATCTTATAAATTACCCTCCATGATGGTACCCTGTTCAAATGAATGAGGGAACTTTGCAGGAAACGTGAAATGGCCCAAGATTCCTACTTCAGTATTGCTGCTATATTCTAAAGAAATTTAACAGTAAGATTTTTGAAGCCAATATCCAATGCTAAAAAGTGAACAAAAAATATGTGTACTCTGGACCTAGACTTTGTGATATTTCAAGGGATACCATCCAATGAGTCAGCTATGTCATTCTTAGGAAGTGGTGGAATCATATTCCCCTCATTTTTCCTGAGAAAGAACAATTTTCTTCAGATGGCTAGTACAGATTCCACTGGAGAAGTGAGAGAGAGAGGAAAACTTAAGCCCTGAAAAGAGTATTTATGATTTAACTTAGTACACTGAAACGTCTCAGTGAATAGTTCATAAAAGTGCATCATGCTTTTCAACCAATTGTTTAAATTAAAATCTAAAGATAAGTTAGTCTGTCTACTCATTTGTTCTGAGAACCTGGGGTGGGCACTATGAACAAATTATTACATTTAAAGCATTTTCACAGAAAGTTTTCCTATTTTGAAGATCATTCCAAACAATGAACACTCTGATGTCGGAGGAGGTGAGAGCTCCGACTAAATGTCTTCTGACATTCTTGACATTCATAGGGCTTCTCTCCAGTGTGAATTCTCTGATGTATGATAAGCTGGGAATGCTGACTGAATGTTTTGTCACATTCATCACATTCATAAGGCTTCTCCCCAATGTGAATTTTCTGATGGAGAAGCAGTTCAGAGTTATTCCAAAAGGTTCTTGCACATTCATTACACTGATGGGGTTTCTCTCCAGTATGAATTCTCTGATGGACAATAAGGTGAGAGGTCCGTCTGAAAGCCTTTCCACATTCAAAACATTCATAGGGTTTTTCTCCAGTATGAATTCTTTGATGTCTAAGAAGTTCTGAGTTGCCCCTGAAGGCCTTCCCACATTCCTTACATGCATAGGGCTTCTCTCCAGTATGGATTCTAATATGTCTAATAATTTCTGAGTTCTGCCCAAAAGTTTTCCCACATTCATTACATTCATAAGGTTTGTCCCCTGTATGAATCCTTTGATGCCGGATAAGTTCAGAACTCTGACCAAACCCTTTCCCACATTCATTACACAGATATGGTTTCTCTCCAGTATGAATTTTCTGATGTCTTATAAGGCCTGAGCTGTGCTTGAAGGCTTTGCCACACTCACTGCATTCATGGTATCTTTCTTCAGTATGAATTCTCTGATGCTGAATAAGCTGTGAGCTAACCCTAAAGGTCTTCCCACATTCATTACATTCATAAGGTTTCTCTCCAGTGTGGATTCTCTCATGTAAAATAAGGGCTGAATTCTGACTAAAGGCTTTACCGCATTCTTCACATTTATATGGTCTTTCTCCAGTATGAATTCTATGATGATGGATGAGATGTGAACTTTGAATAAAGGCCTTTCCACATTCATTACAAGCAAAGGGTTTCTCTCCAGCATGAATTCTCAGGTGCCTTCGAAGGCTTGAGTTTGTTCCAAATGTCTTCCCACATTCTTTGCATTCAAAAGGTTTTTCTCCACTGTGAACTCTCATATGCTGTATAAGATGGGAGTTCTGATTAAAGGCTTTCCCACACTCTTTACATGTATGAGGCTTTTCTCCCAAAGTTCTC
Organism: Elephantulus edwardii; assembly: GCF_000299155.1. Classification (NCBI taxonomy): domain Eukaryota; kingdom Metazoa; phylum Chordata; class Mammalia; order Macroscelidea; family Macroscelididae; genus Elephantulus; species Elephantulus edwardii. The sequence continues at coordinate 97,842 of NW_006400304.1, forward strand.
TGTGTTTTGTTAGGTTCTGAATTCTCTATGACATTTTGACCAGAGGTAGTAAATATACTAAATCCTTCTATTGTAGTTTCTCCCTGATGTGTAACCAAATTTGGACTGGGACTACAGTTTCTCTCATTCTTATTATACTCTTGATCTTTCTCATTTGATGGTGATTTCTTAAAGATAATCAATTCTGATACAAAGTCTCTCTCCTGAGGAGATAATTGTTCTACAATTTCTTCTGTGGACTCTCTCAAATGTTTCTCCAATGTGTGTTCTTCACATACTGCTCCAATCGTATGACCCTTGTAAATGACCTTTGGAAGTTTTTCTAACATTGTCCCTTGTGGGTCATATTCTTCAGAGATTTTTTCCTTGAGAATCACCTTATTCTCAGTCCCCATTTCAGAATCTGAAATGAGAGAAGGGAAGTCTGTAAGTGGCTGGATTGTACCTAAGTTAATGCCTAGAGTATGAAACTTTGTCATGTTTCTGACACCATTCAAAAATAACCAAAGTAAAGTTTAATAGGCCAGCAAGCAATAACTTTTTGGAGAGAATGTGGAAAGATAAGTATTCTCATACAATTATGGTGGGATTGTTTCCTCAGAAAGCTGAACATAGAAATTCCATGTGACCCAGCTATTCCACTGCTAGGAATATACCCTAAGAAAATTAGAACTGAGACTCAAACACAGATTTGTACACCAGTATTCATAGCAGCATTATTCATCATTATAAGAACATGGAAATAACCCAAATGTCCAAACAATCAAATGGATTGAGAAATTGTGGTACATTCTCACTATGTACTACAGAGTACTCAGGAACAATGATTTTGAAAATTACTTCATAACTTGGGAGAGACTGGAGGGCATTATACTGAGTGAACTAACTCAGTCTCATAAGGTTAAATACTGCATTTCACCACTATTGTAAAAATAGAAGGATTACTAGTAAAACATGTATGTGTACCCAAGGCAGGGAGGGATAAGAAGAGAGGGGTGAGGGAGGGAAGGGCAGAAATAGGGTCACATAGCTTGGTTGGTGGAAGGAGGGGGTGGGTAAACTAAATGGGGATAATCCAGCAGGGATCTGGAAAAGTAGGGTAATGGTAGGCATGGTTCAACAGCAATTAATTTTATAAAACATAATGAATGAAGGAAAGTGTGAAACACAATGTATACAAACTTTGTATGTAACCAATGTAACTTTTTAAAATTGTATTTAATACTTTATCATATGACTTAAAAATAAACAGATCTCCAAATGATAAAAAAAAAATAGCCAAGATTTAACAGGATGCTGTTAAATGGAGATTTAGAATTACTGCACACATGGTGAACAAAGAACAAATACCCACTAAAAAGTCTGAAAGGAAGATTTAAGGATAAAACTAGGGAATGGATCATACAAGGAGATGTTGATAAGGGTTCTGTAATACTAACAGCAAGCTTCAATGGAACCTGAGGTTGGTAAGGCAAACATTTATGGGAAATCATACTCACAATAGTAATAGATGGGGATAGGGAAAAGATTGGGAGAAGGGTTAAAACTAGCAAGTTACATTATGCTGAGCAAAAAAGTCAGTTCTAAAAGGACAAATACTACTCAAACAGATGAGGGAAAGAACTGCTTAAAAGGAATACATGATTAGGTATTATTTGCATGGCAAGAGTCCAGAATAAGAGCTGCATAGTAAAGTGGACTGGAGTGGGGATTACACATCAATGAAGGAATTTCTTTTCCAAGAGAAAAGCGAACTGAGGGTGGGGTGGGCAAGAAGAAAAATGTGCAACAATGAATGAATGGAAATCCAAGTTCTCTATAAACTGTCATTAAAATCTCTATTAAAAAGAGACAAATAATTTATCACATCATTTATATGAATAAGCAAATACGGGGTAGAAAAAAGAATAACAAACAGTTTTTGCTTAAGAGAGTAGTGAGTTTGTTTAATGATGGTAAACAGTTTGAAAAAGGACAGCAAGATTAGTGGCAAAACTTGAAGAATCAATTCAGGTCGTCCTCAGTTTTAGCAAGCAGGGTTGTGTTATCTGCATAACACAGGTTGCTGATGACTCTTCCACCAATCCTGCTACTATAGCTTTATCAAAAGTTTTAATATCTGACAGTTATCTCTCATTAGTCTTCTGTTTACTCTTCCCCATCTATCATATTTTTCAAGTAAATTTTAGTATAATTTAATAAAATTATCCTGTTATTGTTTTTATATCCATTTTCATATGGGGTAGGGTGTGTGTTGGTTGTGGTTTGTTTTTTTTTTCAGTTAGTGACATGTTTTTCTTACCATATTTTCCTACCAATTTTAACTTATAAACAAATATAGCAATGCTGTTCACTTTTACATACTAATTTTGTAATCAGCCCCTTATAGACTTTAATACCTTTACAGATCTTAATATCTATAATTTTTTAAATTGTTAAAACAATGTGGCATCAGGACTGGAGGTAGACTCATCAATAATCTGTATTATGTGAATGGCACAACCCTATTTGCTGAAACAAGGACCTGAAGTGCTTGTTGCAGAAGGTCAAGGACTGCAGCCTTCGATATGGATTGAAGCTCAACATCAAGAAAACAAAGATTCTCACCAGTGGACTAATTGGCACTATCATGATAGATGGTAAAGATATTTAGATTGTCAACAGCTTTAGCTTGCTTGGCTCCACAATCAACACTCTTGGTACCAGCAGCCAGGAAATTAAAAGACACATTGCACAGAGAAAGTCTGCTGTCAGAGACTTCTCCAAAGCACTGAAGAGCAACAATGTCAGTCTGGAGACTAAGGTGTGCATGACTCAGGCCATGGTCTTTGCAATTACTTGCTATGCATCAGAAAGCCGGGCAATAACTAGGGATTATAGAAGGAGAATTGATACCTTTGAGCTGTGGTACTGGAGAAGAATATAGAATATACCATGGACTGCTAAGAGAATAAACAGGTTCATCCTAGAGAGGGTGAGAACAGGCTGCTCCTTGGAGGCAAGGATTCTGAAGCTTGGTCTGACACACTTTGGACATGTTGTAAAGAGGGGCAAGTCTTTGGAGAGAGAGGTCATGCTTGAGCGAGTGGAGGTCACAGTGCAAGAGAAGACCCTCGATAAGATGGGTTGATTCTATGACTGGGGTAATGGGGCTAGGTGTGTCAGACAATAAGATAGGCACAGGATAGAGCAGGTTTTAGGGCTGCTGTACTTAGGGTTGCTGTGAGTCACAGGCAACTCAACGGCAAATAACAAGAAGACACTAAAAAATATTTCTAATTGTCTTATCCAGTATCCATATTTCCCCACCTCCATATCAACAGAATAATGGATGTCTTTTTTTTATGGCAATGTTGTTGTTTTTGTTAGGTGCTGCTGAGTCAAGTATGACTCACAGTGTCATACTATGAAAAACAGACCTGAACACTCTCCTATCCTGTGCCATCCTCATCTCTGATCACTTGAGCCTCCATCTCGTTAAGGGTCTTCTCTCTTTAGCTAACACTCCACAGTTTGAAGTATGATGTCCCTTTCCAGGCAAGACCCTTGCAATAAACTTGGTTAACTGTTTTGTGCAGCTAGGTTTTGTCCTGTGCCTGTGCTTTGGCCAATGAAACTATGAGATGCAAATGAACACATATGAGACTCCTGGGAAGGCTTTATTTAAATTTTTTTTGGGGGGGAAGGCTTCTTAATGAAGCATTTCGTCACCCTTTTCTTCTTCTCCTGTGAATGGAAGAAGCATGATATGCTGATATGCCTGAACCATGATGCTGGTATGCCTGAAGCATGATACCCAGCATGCCTTAGGGTTGAGGATCAACAAATCATGGATGTTTAATGACTCCATGGACCTGCCTGTCAGATCAGCTGTGGAACTCCTGACTCTGTTTTATCTTGAGAAATAAACTCCTAAACTTGCTTAAGCTATTGTTCTTCTATTATATGTACTCAAATCTACTAGTTGATATAACAGCACCAGAGATTTGGCAGTCCCCATCAGAGAAGTAGGTAGGGTCCAGATTCCGAGAAAATGAGCCTGACCTCTGCACAAATGGTAAACAATCTATAGCTAATACTCGCATAGGATAAGGTATTTGTGCGCTACCATACATCTGAGAAATACAATCCTCAAGGTAGTAAAAGTGTTAACTAGAAGATGATTCTCAAGGCAGAATAGGCGGTTAACAGAACTTCATCCTGCAAACTAGAGAGTCATGTTTTTAAGTCAAGTTTTTAAGCCAAGAAATTATATGATCCATATTCATACTGGCATTTCATGTTGATGCTAGTATGCATCATACTATCAGTATATAGTCATTTAGTGGCTAGCCTAGAAATCAGCAAGCTAAATTAGAAAGCAGGAAGATCAGTGACAAGACTAATATAAGTCAAATGGTAATAAAATCTGATCAGAAAAATAAAATAATAGGGATAAAGAAGAGTTTGACTGGATAAATATTTATGGGGTCAGTTTCAGCAAGACCTAGCAACTTACTAGGTAAAGATATAAAGTAAAGGAAGAAGCCAAAGATGGCACCCAAATCTTTTATTTGAGGGATGATAACTGAACGGATGGTAGTACCAGTAATTGAAATTAAGACTGTGCTGTGTGTCCCAGGAGGCCAACGTGTATGGCATACATCAATAGGCTTTCAGGTGTATTCCATCAGTGTGTAGCACCAGTAAACTAGAATTAAGGAAGAAAGTGAAGAGAAGGTATTTCCTTTCCTAGTTCTTTCTTAAGAGCTAGCGTTGGATTGGTGGTATCCCTCAATAGGTCATTAATACTTAGGGGTATAACTCAAGGGTAGAGCATTTGACTGCAAAAAGTCTGTTTGATCTAACCTCTCCTATCTCTTTCCCCTTCAGGGCCAGGGGCGGTAATCATTTGGCAGAAGTCAACCCGACGTTCCTCAAGACCTTACCTACATCTTCATCATTTATAATTAAGCCCATTCTAAAGAAATCCTCTTTTTTTAAATTTTTATTTATTTGTTTAATTTGGTTTACTGTCAAATTGGATCCGACTGGCACAGGAGGAGTTTTACCATCCTTCTCGAGTGGAGCATCTGGTGCATTCAAACTGAACACCTTCGGGATTGCAGTGCAGCTTCTTGCCTCTAGGCCACCAGAGCTCCCTATAAATTCTCTTAATTAAGTGAACTATTTCCTACTGGGACTCTAACAAATAGAAAAAAGGTGTAGGTGTAGCAAAGAAGCCTGCCAAGAAGAAAAACAGTGGATAGTTAAATAAGAGAACCAGAATACAGTGTCACTGAAGTCAGTGGGACAGTGGCAGAGGGCATTAACAAATGTTAAATGAAATTAATTTAATAATAATTAAATTCCAACTACTCATATGCAAGTTCAAGCTGACACTGAGGAAAATTAAACTGAATCCACAGGAACCAAAATATGATTTTTATTTCATCTCACCTGAATTCCAGAATCATCTCAGGAACAGGTTTGAGGCCCTGAACACTAATGAGTGAAGACCAGATGTGTTGTGGGAGGATGTCAAATGTATCGTCCAGGAAGAGTGCAAACAGTCATTACAAAGACAGAAGAGGAAGAAAAGACCAAAATGGATGTCAGAAGAAACTCTGAAGATTGCAGTGGAACGTAGAGAAGCCAAAGCACAAGGAAGAATTCAAGATACTAAAGAGCTGAACAGAAGATTCCAAAAGGCGGCAAGGAATAACAAAGCAGAATACTGCAATGAAATGTGCGAGGAGCTAGAGTCGGAAAATCAAAAGGGCCAAACTTGTTCAGCATTTCTTAAGCTCAAGGAACTGAAGAACAAATTCAAACGTCGAGTTGCTATAATCAAGGATGCTTT
>NW_006400304.1:105220-119301 GCF_000299155.1 Elephantulus edwardii
TGCGATTGGCACAGGGTAGAGCAGGGTTTAGGGCTGATGTACATAGGGTCGCTATGAGCTGCAAACGACTCGATGGCACATAACAACAAGTTCATTTCACTTACTTAGGGCATACTGTCAGAAAGGACTTTGTTGTTGTTGTTGTTGTTATGTGCCATCGAGTCGTTTGCAACTCATAGTGACCCTATGTATGAGAGCTCTAAACGCTGTTCTATCCTGTGCCAACCTAACCATCTCAAACGCACTTATTCCCACCGCTCCAGTCACAGAATCGATCCATCATCTCATCGAAGGTCTTCTTCTCCTTCGCCGCCCCTCCACTCTGCCAAACATGATGTCCCTCTCCAAGGACCAGTTCCTCCTTGCAACATGCCCAAAGTATTTCAGATGAAACTTCAGAATCTTTGACTCCAAGGAGCATTCCGGCTTCACCTTCTCCCAGACAAACCTGTTTGTTCTCCTAGCAGTCCATGGTATATTCAACACTCTTCTCCAGCACCAAAGCTCAAAGGCATCAATTCTCTTTATATCAAACCTATTCACTGTCCAACTCTCTGATGCATAGCACGTAATTGCAAAGACGATAGCCCGGATCAGGTGCACCTTAGTCTCCAGCCTGACATTGTTGCTCTTCAGTACCTCCCTCACAGCTGACTTTCCCAATGTAATTAGTCTCTTGATTTTCTGGCTTCTGTTACCAAGAGTGTTGACTGTGGAGCCAAGCAAACTAAAACCGTTAACTATCTCAATCTCTTCACCATCCATATTGATGCTGCCAATTGGCCCAGTGGTGAGAATCTTTGTTTTCTTGATGTTGAGCTTCAATCCATATAGGAGGCTGCAGTCCTTGATCTTCTGCAGCAAGTGCTTCAGGTCCTCCTCTGTTTCAGCAAGTAGGGTTTTGTCCTTGGAAAAAGGCATTATGCTGAGAAAGGTGAAAGGTCACCAAAAGAGAGGAAGACCCTCAATGTAATGGACTGACACAGCGACTCCAACAATGGAGTTGAGCAGGACAGGGATGATGAGGATGGTATAGGATAGGACAAGGTTAAGATCTGTGTTCATTGAGTCACTAAGAGTCTTAGCTTGATGGCACTTGTCAACAACAACTGTAGAATATCTACTGAGACAATTAGATAGTCACAGATGACAACAGTGAAAACAAAGTCCATCACGTGATAGCAACAGAAGCTAGGTGGCAGTTTAAAAAAAATGGATGAAAGGAAGAGCTCAAGATAGAAAAAACTATGCTACTAGGTAAAATAAAGATATCAGATATTAGGTCAAAGATATTAAATATCTCCAATATGAGGTATTTAAGCATGTTACATTAGAATGAGAGCTGGTGGTGTGGTGGATTAAGCACTGGGACATTCACCAAAAAGTTAGAATCCACCAGCTGTTCCACATGAGAAAGATGAGGCAGTTTGCTTCATAGAGATTAGTCTTTGAAACCATCTTGTAAGATCTCTGAGTCAGAATGATTCAATGGCTGTAGGTTTTATATTATTGTTACTGTGTGCCCTGAAGTTGGAACCAACCCACAGCTAACCCTCCAGTGGGTTTTCAGAGGCAGTAAATCACAGGGGAGACCACCCATACTTCTCCTATAGATTTGAACTGCCTACCTCTAGGATTGTAGAGCAGTATCTTACCACTAGGACACCAGAACCTAGTTTTATATTAGAAGATATTATCTGGATAGCAAGAGAGAGACTGAGAAAAGAAAGGGTATGATTAGTGAAGAAATGAATATTCTGAGAGCCAGGAGATTAGTCAATGATGGGAGGAAGGGGTGATTTTTTTGGGTAATGTTTGACTGTCCCTTTCAGACAGCCACAGGTTGGAACACTACTACAACCTACTACCCCACCCTGCAGCCTCTCTAATCACTCATCACTCTCTAGTAACACTCCCTTCCCAGAACCTGATCTGTTTTGTAACCTTTCATACTATGAGAAGTATTTTCCCTCTTAACAATCTTTTCCCCCTTAACAGCTTTTCTAATTTTCTCATAAAGAGGAAATCAAAGGTACTCCATTGAATTTAGTTAGCACTATTGTTGTTGTTGTTGTTGTTATGTGCCATCGAGTATGACTCATAGTGACCCTATGAACAAGAGACCTGAACCCTGTCCTATCTTGTGCCATTCCCATCATCTCTGACATGCCTGAGCCAATTGCTGTAGTCACTGTGTTAATCCATCTCGTCAAGGGTCTTCCAGTAATTCACTAAACCGTCTTTCTAAGTATGATGTCCCTTTCCAAGGAATAGCCTCACCTAGCTACAAGTACAAAATATGAAAGATGAAGCTTGGCTATCTTTGCCTCCATGGGACTGTACCCTCTCCAAGATACATGTCTGTTCTTTTGACAGTCCATGGGATATTCAGTGCTCTTCTCTAACACTACAGTTAAAAAAAACATCTTCTGTCATTCTTATTCACTGTCCAGCTCTCAGACACACAGCAAATTACTGAAAAGACCATGACCTGAATCAGGCACACCTTAGTCTTCAAACTGACATCACTGCTCTTCAATCATCTGAAGAGGTCCCTGAAAGTAGACTTGTCCAATGCACTACATCTCCTGACTGCTAGTATCAAGGGGGTTGATTTTAGATCCCAGTAAGACAGTATCATTGACAACTTCAATTTTTTCCCTATCATGATGTTGCTTATTGGTCCCATGGTGAGAACTTTTGTTTTCTTAATATTGAAATGCAATCCACATTGAAGGTTCTATTATCTGATCTGTGCCACAAGCACTTCAAGTCCTCCTCACTTTCAGCGAGCAAGGTTGTGTCATCTGCATAGCGCAGGTTATTGATGTCTTTCTCCAACCCTGACCCTACATTTTTATTTGTAAAGTCCAGCTTCTCAAATTACTTGTACAACATACAGACTGAATAGGTATGGATAAAGAATACAATCCTGATGCACATCTTTCCTGATTTTAAACCATGCAATGTTCTCTTGCCTCATTCAAACAGCTGCTTCTTGGTCTATGTATAGGTTTCATATGAGCATAATTAAGTGTTCTGAGATTCCCATTCCTCTCAATGTGAGCCATAGATTGTTATGATCTACAGGCTAATGCTTTTGCAGAGCCAATAAAACACAAATAGATATTCTTCTGGCATTCTTTGCTTTTAGCCAGGTTCCATCTGATATCAGCAATAACACTGGTGCCACAGCCTTTTCTAAACCAAGCTTAAACTTCTGCAAGTTCTCTGTCAATATACTGTTATAGCTGTTTTAGGGTATCTTCAGCAATATTTTGCTTGCATGTGATATTAACAATATTGTTTCATTTTGTTTTGTTTTGTTTTTTAAAAAATACACAGTGGTTCATGAATTTGCATGTCATTCTTGCACAGAGGCCATGCTGAACTTCTCTGTATCATTCCAATTTTAGTATATGTGCTGCCAAAGCAAGCACAATGATACTCTTTGATAACTTCCACATTCTGTTAGATCACCTTCCTTGGGAACGGGAAAAACATGGACCTCTTCCAACCAGTTGGCCAAGGACATGTCCTCCAAATTTCCTGGAATAAACTGTGAACACATCCAAGACTATATTTGTTAGTTGAAACAACTGCACAAATTCCTGGGGCCTTATTTTTTTGTGAATGTGTTCAGTGCAATTTGAACTTCTTCATTACCATTGGTTCTTGTTCATATGGTACTTCCTGAAATTGTTCAATGTCAACCAATTTTTTTTTATAACAGTGACTCTGTGTGGCACCCTTCCATCTTTCCCCCCATTTCTTCTTCTTTTGTCCTCTTTTGATGCTTCCTGGATCATTCAAGATTTTGCCCATATCCTCTTTCAGTACTGCAACTCAAGGCTTGAATTTGTTTTTCAGTTGTTTGTTTGGGTTTTTGTTCTTCAGTTCTTTCAACTTGAGAAATGCCAAGCAAGTTCTTCCCATTTTATTCTTTAGCTCAAATTCTTTACATTTCATTATATTTTGCTTTGTCTTCTCAAACTGCCTTTTGAAATCTTCTATTCATCTCTCTTACTTTTGCATTTCTCCCCTTTGTTTTGCTAGCTAGCACTTGCAAATTTTAAAACATGTCTTTCTGATTTTTATTGAATTTTTTTAAAATTATAGGTAATATATATTCATAGTAGAAAATATGGCTATTCTCCTTTTTATTGACTTTTTAAAAAATTATAGGTAATATATATTCATAGTAGAAAATATGGCTATTCTCCTTTTTATTGACTTTTTAAAAAATTATAGGTAATATATATTCATAGTAGAAAATATGGCTATTTATCCATGGTACCACATAAGCTGGTAAGTACTGTTTTAAATTAGCTTCTCCTAAGTTTGCTTCTAACTTATAATTCCCTCTGGCCTTTCCTTTTCACCCTCATCTCTCATACAGGTTGTTTTTCCTCCATCATCTAGCTTTTTAGGAAGTCTTCACAAAACCTACACTTACACCTTACCTTTTCGAAAACCATTTGTCTGCAGCAAAACAAGATAGAAAATTATTATTAGGTGCTATTGAGTCGAGTATGATTCATAGCATCCCTATAAAAAAGAGAGCTGAACCCTGTCCACTTTTTAACTGACGAGCTGCTGGTGGATTTCAACAGCCATTGAGATACCATCTATGAATTAGGGGTGCAACTCCCGATGGACCATTCCACCAGAGCATTCTCTATTTAAATCAGTGATTCTTAAATAAAGGTTATGAATATTAACTGCATAAAAATCAACTAGAATTTTTTTTTTAAATATTCATTTTCAGGTACTATCTCCAACCTCTCAGAATCAAAATCTCCAGGGTTGAGGGGAAAGGACCTGTATTTTTAACAAATGCTGCAACTGATTCTGATGACCAGCAAAGTTTGCAAATCAATGTATTAGTAGTTAGTCTTAAAGCCTGGAGTTATCCCATTCTCTGTCCTCTCTACCCTTCTTTCAGTCCATAGGCAGATCAAATACAAGAATTGCAGGAACATTCTAATTCTTGCTATGGCTTCTATTCTACCTTTTAATTTGTGTTACCTACTCCCCCCACTCCCTGCCCTCTCCACTTCTGAAAATACAGAGAGCAGATATAATACAATTGACTAAATATGTTTTACTGAGTTAAACATACACACATATATTTTCAGTTATGTTGATCAGTCGACTCTAGTTCCTCTGACTGATCTGAGTTCACTCAAATTGCTTGAATTGGCATTTAGTGATGTCATGTGATAGCAACAGCACTTATTTCTTTGAATTTGTCTGAACCATATGCCAGAAAGCACACTGTGATTCACAGTAGAAATATTATTAAATGTTCTATTATTTGATAGCCTAATTTTGATAGCCTAAACTTTGTTTAAAGCAAAAATTGAGATTCAAGCTACAAAATGTACAATAATTATTTACTTCCTCAGCAAACTATCCCTTGCTATGGTACCTGAAGCATATTCCCCCAGGATGATGCATATACTAAAGATGGCATGTGTGATAGGTATGTCTATCTTTTGTAAAGGAGAAAAAGAGTAACTATGAAAACAGTAATAAAAATACAGAAACCTTAGGCCAATGAAAGGAGTGATAAGGAATTGCACAGCCAATGCAAATACACAGTACAAATCCACCAGCTAGCTGCTCCTCAAGAGAAAGATGGTCCATTTCCTACCATGTGATTTACTGCTTCTCAAGCGTCCAAACTGCTTCTGGATGGTTAGCTTGAGTTTGTTCCAATTCAAAAGTACACAACAACAATAACATAGGCCAACAGCCATTCTTAAGCACCAATCTGTCACAGGCAAGAACACAAACTGAGGCTAAGGATCAAGAAATTGATTTCAATTCAATAATCTGTGTACCACAAATATTTTAGAAATTACTTTTGTCCTTCTCCACATACTCCAGTTTGAAGTTTGGCACTAATTAGGGTATTCTGAACAAAGAATCTGTAAAAAACGTCTCAAAGGCCAGAAGTACAGAAATTTAAAGAAAAGGGAATAGTTTTACTTCAATGCAGCATCTGCAAAGTTGTAATAGGTAGGAAAGAAGCTAAATGAGGAAGCATATTTTTATGTGGGGATTCACATTAAATATTTTCTATAAAGAGCTGTTGTACATAGGGTCGCTATGAGTTACAGGCAACTCAACAGCACATAACAACAACAACAAGCAATTCACAGAATGTACTTTAACTCTCACAACCTCTTTTTGAGACAAGTATATGAGGAAGAGCCAATCAGCATGGTTTCCTTTTTCCAGCAGTATGTCAGACAGCCCCCTCAAAGCAGGCTGGGACTGTGGGGAGATCTATAGATGAATGAAAAGACTGAGGGGCTTGAGGAGATTAGCTAGGGCATGGTTTAACTGACTGAGTGAAATACAGAGACAGAAAGAGAGAGAGACAGAGACAGAGGCAGAGAGAAATATTAGTTTTGAGGTATTACTAATAGATGAAGAATACAAGGAGAACAATGTGGTAGGTATTCCTCAGAATCAAGAGAGTTTTGGAGGAAATATAGAGGTTACTCTTCAGAAGTTGAAACTATAAAAGTTTCAAATTTTTTATCTTAAAATATTAAAGTGTACAGCATCCACTATTCAAACTTATAACAAAATTATATTGGGTGTCAACTTACAAATATATAAGGGAATGTGAAGCATTTCAAAATTATTCTATGGAGCATTTGAGAAAAAGTGTTTACAGTGAATGGCCTTGTTCTCTTTGTAAGAGAGGTAACCTCACTCAGGAGCTCCATGACCTGTTGAGTCAAATTGTAATACCATGCCTCTGACATTGCTATACCTCTTCTAGTTAGGTGAGCTTATAAATTATAAAAAAGCTTATAAATTAGGCAGCATAAAATTCTGATTTAGAAACACGAAGGTTTGGTTCTGGAATAAACATATGACTTCATCTGGATCAATGATATTCTAAGGAAGATTGCTGGGAGCTCTAGGAGAAGTCTCCTACATCCTGAGAGCCATAGGAAGCCAACTGCTCTGTACATTGTTGCCTGGAATGGGTGCTGTCATCTCACTAGCAGTTTTTGGATGAAGGCAGGAAAATCTAAGAAAGTTAAGGGAATTGGAGTTAGAGACTCTAGATTCAGTTAGTTCTGAAATTGCTATAGTTTTTTACTTCTAATTATGTGAGCTAATGTACATGCATATTTTTTTCTATAATTATATTTTATTAATTTTCATAAACATTTACAGAGATTTTGGGCTTCCACTCATTCATTGTTGCACTATTCTCTCTACCCTCCTCCCAGTTTGTTCTTGTCCAAATGCCACAGTGCTTGTCAAAGCCAGTTCTGATTAATCTTCTTTGTCAGTGTATCCTTTGCCATTCCCTATCACTCCTCCCTGAGAGAGACTTCACCCTGAGTCATAAGGAAAAGGGGATGGCGTATGCATATTTTTAAATCACCTTGAAATTGATTGTACTCTTACTTGCAGACAAAAGTGTCTTCAAACAAATACATACAAATGCTTTCCCCAACTTTTAAAAATATCAGATCTTGGGATCTCTGGTGGCCTTGTGGCAAAAAGCTGCACTGTAATACCAGAGGTGTGAGGTTCAAATCCACCAGATGCTCTGCTGGAGAAGGAGGGGCAATCTCCTCCTGTGCCAGTCAGATATGATTTGACGATACACACACATAAAAAAATATTTTTTTAAAAAAAAGTTGTTTAAAAAAAAAATATCAGATCTCACCAAATACTCAATGTCTAATCCTCCAGTTTATTGACATCCGCAAGAATAAAATTTCCTGTTGGTCTTCTCAATGAGCAATTCATTGTCCCTTTTCTCATATCTCTTGTGGTATAATACTTATGTCACTTCCTGTTTCTTTATCCCCATGACCTGTTGTTGTAGTTGTTGTTATATGCCATCAAGTTGCCTGTGACTCATAGCCCTAAACTCTGCTCTATCCTGTGCCAACCTTACCGTCTCTGACACACCTACCCACATTACCCCAGTCACTGAATCAATCCATCTCATCAAGGGTTTCCTCTCCTGCGCTGTCCCTATCCAAGGACTGGTCCCTCCCTGCAACATGTTCAAAGTATGTCAAATGAAGCTTCAGAATCCTTGCCTCCAAGGAGCAGCCTTGTTTAACCCTCTCCAGGATGAACCTGTTCATTCTCTTAGCAGTCCATGGCATATTCAGTACTCCTCTCCGACACTACAGCTCAAAGGTATCAATTCTCCTATCATCCCTAGTCACTGTCCAGCTCTCTAATGCACAGAAAAATGACTGCAAAATCATGCCCTGTAATCAGGTGCACCTTAGTCTCCAAACTGACATCATTGCTCTTCAGTCCTACAGAATAAAAAATTCTTACTATGGATCTTAATGCCCTCTTCTCAAGTCCATGTCTACCTTCATCGCTAGTCTTACAATCTCTGAAGACTATGGGAAGCTGTAGTAACAACCAGTTTCCAACAGCTCAAACACTCCTTAAAGTTTTTCTGTGTTTGAGAACTGGTATAACCACTTCCTGGGATACTATTCTCCACCTTGTGTACTTCACAAACATCTGCAAGACTCATTTCAGGTATTTTGTTATTGTGCTGTTAGCTCCAGCTCAACACAAGCCTAAGCACAGCAGAAGGAAATTCTATCCAACCCTTTGTGTTCTTCACAATCTCTGCTTATCCCTACTGCTGCAGTCACTGCACCAATCCATCTGCTGAAAGGTCTTCTCTTCAGCTAACCCTCTACTCTGCTAAACTTGATGTCCTTCTCCAGGGAGTCACTCTTCCAGGTAACATGCCCAAAGTATGAGTGCCTAAGTCTCACCACCTTTACTTCTAAGGAGTACTCTCTCTCCATTTCTTCTAAGACAGACCTTTCGTTCAGTCATGGACACCTCTATTTTCTTCCCTGATTCCAACCTCTAAATCAGACAGAAACTCTGTCTTGTACATACCTCTACTACAGCAATTAATCCCACAGTATTGCTACAGTTTATTTTCATGTCTGTTTTCCTCTTCGTACTGTAATGAAGGATGATGTGTTATTCATCATGGAATTCCCAATACCTGGCAATATTCATTAATTTGTGTAAATGGCTTATTTACATACCGTCTGTAATACTCTTGAGAACTAAACAGGTATTTTATTCATTTTGGTAACTAAAGAACCTTGGGCAGTCTCTGATACACAGCTGTGTCAATAACTTTTTTTTTTAATTTTTTTATTATCTTTTGTGTGAGTGTACCGTCAGATCAGATCTGACTGGTACAGGAGGAGACTGCCCCTCCTTCCCCGGCAGAGCATCTGGTGGATTCGAACCTTGCGCGGATTCGAACCTTGCGCGGATTCGAACCTTGCGTGGATTCGAACCTTGCGCCTCTGGGATTGTAGTTGCAGCTCCTTGCCACTAGGCCACCAGAGCTCCCCTAATAACTATTTTTAAAATAAATTCCTTCTCTTAATTTGGATGATGTTATCCTCCATGCCTGTCCCCATCCTTTCTTCCCGTTTCCCTCCTTTCCCACAGTTAAGAGAGCTCCCGATTAGCCCTTCTTTTCTTGCATAAGTAACCAACCATAATTGAATCAGAAGAGCACACAATCTGACTCTGGGGTCTTTAATTTTGACAATGCCTCGCTGTTTCATCCTAGCGGTTCACCTGAGAATGGAATATCTAAAAAAACTACAGCTCCCATCGGCCCCCGAGGAAGGGGCTACTTAGGCTTTTCCCACCCACTCTGCCAGCTGATAGGCTCTGGTGATGTGCAGGCCCAACACTTCATGCGTGCAAATGGGGGAATGGAGGCCCGGAAACTACTAAGGCCAAGGTCACACAGAGAACCGGTCAGCAATGGACTTAAACGTGGGGTTTACGCCTCGCGCGCGGGCTGGGGAGCCGGGGGTCCAGGGCCCTCCTCCCCGCGAGCCGTGACGGAATGAGGTCTCACCGCAGGCCACACCGCCCCACGCTCACCCCGTCTGAGCTCCCAGCGCTGCTCCGCCCGCTTTCTGCAGCTGTAGCTGTTGTCTCGGAGTCAGGGGAGATGGGCTCCGACCACTTCCGGTACCCGGGTGGCTCTAAGCCAATCAGCAGGCGCCGTTCTCCTCTAGGGGAACAGGTTTACCAAACAAACTGGTCATTTTTTCCCAGGTTTGCTTTTTGCGGGCTCCGGCCATGACACAAGACACACCTCTCCTTCGCCTACCAAACGAGACCCTCGAATGGCCTTGTGCACCGTGCTTTGTCCACTTCAGCCCTAGGATCATTGACAAGCTGGGTCCTCCGGATTTCCTAGAAGGGCTCCAGAGATGCACTTCCGTACAGTGATCGGCCGCTCTGCACCGTGGTGTCGTACTCCATCCATGCTTTGCTTTGAAGTTTCCCTTACAGGCTGGATCTGTGCGACCCATTTCATCCCTCAATCTGCATCCTCTTGTCCCATCACTCCTTTTCCAGACTCCATGAGTCTGGAAGCACACCTAAACCCTAGAAGTAGTCCTGTCATCTGGTGGAGGCGGATGGAGACCATCTGGAGAAATTGAGAGAAGTATACGAGCTGAAATCCGAAAGTTGAACAGAAAGTACTTAGATTAAAAGCCAAAGGGCCGAAGTGGTTCAGTGATTCTCACTTTGCGAGAGACGGTTTGATGTTTCTTTTCAGCAAAGGCATCTCATTTAAACTTTTCTCTCTGTAGAGGCTTGTATGTTTCTGTGAAACTGAACAGATTTCAATGGAGCTTCCAGACTGAAATAGACTTAGAAAAAATATCTGGCAGTCTACTTCCAAAACAACAGCCGAAGGGCTCGGCTCCACGGTCAACACTCTTGGCACCAGCAGCCAGGAAATAAAAAAAACTTATTGCGATGGGAAAGTCTGCTGTTAGGGACCTCTCTAAAGTACTCAAGAGCAACGGTGTCTCTCTGGAGACTAAGTTGCGCGTGATACAGGTCATGGTCTTTGCAACCACTTGTGCATCAGAGAGTTGGACAATGACTAGGGAGGACAGAAGGAGAATTGATGCCTTTGAGCTGTGGTGCTGGAGAAGAGTACTGAATGTATCATGGCCTGCCAAGAAAACAAACAGATTCATCCTGGAGAGGGTCAAACCAAGCTACTCCTTGGAGGCAAGGATTCTGGGGCTTTGTCTGACATACTTTGGGCATGTTGCAAGAAGGGACAGGTCCTTGAAGAGGGACATCATGCTTGGGAGGGTGGAGGGATGGCGCAAGAGGGGAAGACCCTCTATGAGATGGATTGATTCCGTGACTGGGGTAATCGGGATGGGTGTGTCAGAGGCAATGCGATTGGCACAGGATAGAGCAGGGTTTAGGGCTGTTGTACATAGGGTCGCTGTGAGTCGCTAACGACTCGACTGCACATAACAACAACAACAACATCATGGATTAAATTGTGTTTCCCAAACATATGTATCAATTTTTCCAGGTCTTTATTCTTAGTATCATATAATCCTCTGAGCTGTAAATCCTACCTTCTACTGTGAGGCAAGACTACAAGCAATTGTGATGTTAATCACCCTCATTGTGTGACCTGAGATGTGATCATCAACAAATTGTAAGGGATTGGAATGGGATGCATCACTCATTAGGTCACAGCCCTGATCTGATGCATTTTCTGTTTTTAGGTTGTTTTTTTAAAAAATTTTTTAATTGTGATTTTAACAAATTTACAGAAAAGTTGCATTTTTATTCATTCATTGTTGTGCATTTCCTCCTTACCCTGACCAACTTGCTTTTATATATATATATAAAATTATAATTATATTTGTTCATTGTTGCATAATTCCCTTCCCACAAAGTCCACTTTGCTATATACCTCTTATTCTGGACTTTGTCATACAAATAATGCATAATCATATATTCCTTTGCAACAGTTCTTTCCTTCTTCTGTCCCAATGCATTATTCATTATTTATCCCTTTTTTTCTTAGTTTACCTCAACCCTCATGTCAGTCCTATTTATAATAGTGATGTTATGCAGAATTTGTCCTTTTGTGACTGAGATATTTCACTCAGCATAATGTCGCACAGGGCCACTCATGTTATTTAATATTTTATTAGTTTCTTATATTTCACTGTTGCATAGTATTTCATTGTGTGAAATACCATCATTTTTCTGTCCATTCATTTGTTAGTGGACACTTGGGTTGCTTCCATCTTTTTGCTACTGTGAATAATGAAGCAATAAACATGAGTATGCATATATCTGTTTGGGTGGCAGCTCTGATTTCTTTAGGATATATTCCTAATAGTGGAATTGCTCGGTCAAAAGGTATTTCTATTTCCAATTTTTTTGGAAAGTGCTAAACCACCTTCCTTGCATTACCTTTGTATAACAAAAGACGAAAGGAGAGAAGAACAGAGAGGGAGACTTCAGCTTCACCAAGAAAAAGAAACTAGAAATAGAACTTTTTCTTTGCAACCAATTTCCAGTTCTTGAAAACTCCTAGGACCAGGAGACATAGGTAAACATATAACCTTGACAGAATACACATAGTCACTGGGTCAAAAAGAATTGGCCAACACGGAAATATTTCAGAAAGTACCATATGATATGAAGCCAGTGGCAAAGAGGGAATAAGTTCAATCTGCACTGGAGGCATTGGGGGAAAAAGGCCTCAGAAGTCTATGGGATACCAATTAACATGTTTCAAATAACAGATGCAGCCCTGGACCTGTTCACCAGTTTGTGCCAGGAAATTTGGAAGATAGTTGCCTGTCCAACAGACTGGAAGAGATACATATTTGTTCCCATTCCCAAGAAAGGTGACCCAACAGAATGTGGAAATTATCAAACAATATCATTGGCATCATGTGCAAGCAAAATATTCCTGAAGATCATAAAAAAATGGCTAGAATAGTACATTGACAGAGAACTGTGCCACTTCAAGAAGAATTTAAAGACACTGTGGCCCCAGGGATAACATTGTCGATGTCAGATAGATCCTAGCTGGAAGTAGAGAATATCAGAAAAATGTCTATTTGTGTTTTATTTTATTTTTTTTAAAAAAAACAAAAACAAAAATTGTTCAGGTTTTATTCACCAAGAGCTTTTTCCTCTTTTCCCTGCCTGCTGACTCCCACACTCCCAGTCAGGGAAGGGCTTCGCTGGCCTCCTCAGCTGTGATCTCCTGAGAATAGAGATCAGTGAAGAGAGTTGGCAGCCAGTAGTGTGCCTCCCCAGGAGCTTGCAAGTCCAACCAGGCCAGCCCTTCCTTCAGCAAATGCTCCAGCACTTGCCGCGCTCGCTCTATCTCCCATTTAATACTGGTTTATTTGTGTTTTATTAACAAAAGTATTTGACTGTGTGGATCATAACAAACTATGGTTTACACTAAGAATGGGAGTCTCAGAACACTTAATTATGCTTATACAAAATCTATAACTAGACCAAGAAGCTGTTATCCAGACAGAACAAGGGAGCTCCTTGGAGACCAGGTGGCAAAATGTCACCTCATAGACTTTGGATATGTTGTTAGGACAGACTATTTCTTAGAAAGGTGAAGAAGGGTCAGCAAAAGAGAGGAAGACCCTCAATGAGATGCATTGCTACAGTGACTGCTGCAATGAGCTAAAATTTATTGAGAATGATAAAGATGGTGCACAATATGACAAGGTTCAGATCTGTTGTTCATATTCAACAGCACTTAGGAACAACAATGACAATCTAAAAGTCACCTTAAGCCTGAGAAACCATATAAATGTATAATCAGTATTCAAGAATCATTGCAAGCATGGATGGTCAAATTCACACTGAAAGAGAAATAATGATGAATATTTCTGTAAATGTGCAACTTTGTTAGGTTGTTAAATGTCATTGAGTCAAGTATGACTCATAGCAACCCTATGAACAGAAGACCTAAACCCTGTTCTATAATTATCATTATTTCTTTATGTTCATAGAGTTTTCAGAGGCATGTGGTTTAGAAGTGGATGCTACTCCTGCTTCCAAATCCAAATTAATCTGGGAGCTCCACCAGACACCATCCATGATGGGTAACCATTATGGCATTTGACACACCTATGGTGCATCAGCCAGCATCACAGCCTAATCATAGGCATTATACATATGACAACAGCCAGAATAAGAGG
>NW_006400304.1:119401-120443 GCF_000299155.1 Elephantulus edwardii
GGGGAGGGAGGTAATTATGCAACAATGAACAAATATTCTTTTAAAAGTTAAATAGGGAGGGGGAAAGGAGGGAGGGGGAAAACATGCAACAATGAATGAATAAAAATCAAACTTTTCCATAAACTTTCATTAAAATCACAGTTAAAATAAAAAGTTTTCTTTAAAAAAATGAGAAAAGCTAAGAAAAACCAGACCTACACATATTGAAGTTAGTTCTTCAGAACTAACAGAGAGAGAAAGGTTTCCCCCAGAGCCAGCACCCTGAATTTAGAATTCTGTCTTCCCAGGAAACCCTAGTAGTACAAAGCAAATTACACCGTTAAGTCAAAAGACACATGTCTCTGTCAGTTCAAATCCACTAGCAGACCCTCATCCATGGAGAGTCTCAGTCACTCACAGAGGTCACTATGAGTAAGAATAGAATCAATCAAACAGTGAATTTCATTTGAAACTATGAGAGAATAAATGTCTATTTGTAAAGCCATCCAAGTGTGGTATCTCTGTTATAGTAACACTGTATAACTAGACTATAGATGTTATTAAATAAGATGTGAAATTAGGTGAAAATGAATGTGATTCTTCCTACTTCAGATAATTTTCTCTGGCTTTAGCTTCTGCCATTTGTCTATAGTCAAGGCATGTCACTCATTCATATATATATATATATATATACTCAGTGAGAATTTTTATACTTGCATCTGTCAGAAGAATAAAAATTCGAGGTTATGATGAGGCTTAATTAAACTGACAACTTTCCTGATCTGCTCTGAAGTCAGATCCCCAAGTTTGAATGTCAACTTTACCACTTAATGCAAGAGAGTCATTAACTGACTTCTCACAGCTTCATTTGCCTACAACGGGGATAATAATTACACCTACTTTACAAGATGATTGTGAGGAATTAATATAAGTAAATTGCATGTACTGCATGTGAGTTAGGGAGATCTGGCCACCTAGTGGTAAGAAGCTGTGCTCCAATCCTGAAGGCGTGCAGTTGCTTTTTTTGGGCTTTTTCTTCTCTTTCTTTTTTTTTTATTATTAT
>NW_006400304.1:120543-124258 GCF_000299155.1 Elephantulus edwardii
ACTTTGGATTTTTATTCACTCATTGTTATATTTTTCTACCCTCCCAACCCTCCCCCCTCAGTACACTACCTTCTTGGAAAAGTAAAAGAAAAATTCTTTCATTGTTTTACAATCCCTTCCACCAGGTCCACTCCACTATGCAGCCTTCACTCTGGACTCCCATCATGACAAAAATACCTAATCACATTTCCCTTTTAAACAGTTTTCTCCCTCATCTGATTCAATGCATTATTTAACCCATCTTTCTCAGTCTCCCCCCAACCCCGATGTCAGTCTTGTTTTACAACACTGTCACCATGCAGTATTTGTCCTTTTTTTTTTTAGTATTTGTCCTTTTGTGACTGACATATTTCACTCAGCATAATGTCCTCAAGGTCACCAATTTTGAATAATATTTCATGAATTCCTTATTTTTCAGTGCAGCATAGTATTCCATTGTGTGAATATACCAGAGCTTCTCTATCCATTCATTTGTTGATGGGCACTTAGGTTGTTTCCACCTCCTTGCTATTGTGAACAAAGCTGCAATAAACATGGGTATGCATATATCTGCTTGGGTGTCAGTTATGGTCTCTTTGGGGTATATTCCCAGTAGTGGAATTGCGGGGTCAAACAGTATTTCTATTTGCAACTCTTTGAGAAAGTGTCATACCACCTTCCACAGTGGTTGCACCATTTTACTCTCTCCACAACCTCGCCAGAATTTGTTGCTTGCTGTTCTGCTAAATATTGCTATTCTGACTGGGGTGAGATGATATCTCAGAGCTGTTTTTATTTGCATTTCTCTTAGAGCTAGGGATTTTAAATATTTTTTCATGTGTTTGTTAGAAGGTGTGCAGTTTAAATCTACCAGCAGCTCCATGGAAGAAGGATGGACAATCTCCTCTCATGCAATTAAATGCCTCTGAAACCCATTGGAGGGTCATCTGTGGGTCAGTTCCAACTCAAAGGCACATGACAACAACAGCATAACTTTCGATATAGGTTACATCTCAAATAATGAAAGCAAAACTCATCACTACTGGACCTACAGGCAATATCTTGACAAACAGAAAATAATACTGAAGCAGTCAACTATTTTATTTTACTTGGATCCATAATCAACACTCATGCTAGGAACAGTTAGGAAATCAAAAGATATTGCATTGAGAAATCTGTTGCCAAGAACCTCACCGAAGTTCTAAAAAATAGGAATTTTTAAAGACTAAAGTTTGCCTGATCCAAGCCTTTGTGTTTTCAATTGTTTCCTATGCATCTGAAAGTTGGAAAATAAATAAGAAAAATCATAGAAGAATTGATACCTTTGAATTGTGATGAATGGTGAAAAGTACTGCATAGACTGTGGATTGCCAAGAGAACTAACAAATCTAGCTTGGAAAAAAATGCAACCAATGTGTGCCTTAGAGGCAAGAATGATGAAACTTTATCTCACTTACATTTGGCATAAGTTCAGAAGATCCTTACAGTGAGACATCATGCTGGGAAAAGTGAAAGGCTGACAAAAAAGAGACTCTCAAAGACATGGCTTGACACACACTACCACAACAGGCTTGGGAATGACAAATCATGAGGTTAGTTCAGGCTAGGGCAAGGTTCAAATCTGTTATTCATAGGGGACCAACAGTCAAGAAATTAATAAAAATATTTCCACTGGGAAAGTCTGCTGTTAAGGACTTCTCCAAAGTGCTAGGGAGCAATAATGTCCATTTAAAGATTGTTGTTGTTATGTGCCATTGAGTCGCTTGCACCTCATAGCAGCCCTAAACCCTGTTCTATCCTGTGCCAATCTTATTGCTTCTGACACCCCGTCACCGATTCAATCCATCTCATCGAGGGTCTTCCTCTCTTGCTCTGTCCCTCCACTCTCCCAAGTGTAACGTCACTCTCTGAAGACTGGTCCTGCCTTGCAATATGTCCAAAGTAGGTCAGACGGAGCTTCAGAATCCTTGTCTCTAAGGAGCAGCCTGGTTTTACCCTGTCTAGGACAAACCTGTTCATTCTCTTAACAGTCCATGGTATATTCAACACTTTCTCCAACATCACAGCTAAAAGCAGCAATTCTCCTTCTATTATTCCTAGTCATTGTCCAGCTTTCTGATGCATAGCAAGTAATTGCAAAGAATATGGCCCGTATCAGGTGCATCTTAGTCTCTAGACTGACATCATTGCTCTTCAGTACTTTAGACAGGTCTCTGATGGCAGACTTTCTCTATGCAATTTGTTTTTGTTTTTTTAAATTGTACTATTTTTATGTGTACCGTCAAATCAGATCTGACTGGTACAGGAGAAGATTGCCTCCTCCTTCTCCAGCAGAGCATCTGGTGGATTTGAACCACGTACCTCTGGGATTGCAGTGCAGCATCTTGTCACTAGGCTACCAGAGCTCCCTAGCAATTTGTCTTTTAATTTCCTGGCTCCTGGTACCAAGAGTGTTGATTGTGGGGCTAAGCAAACTACAGCTGTTAACAATCTCAATCTCTTCATCTATCATGATGCTGCCAATCAGTCCAGTGGTAAGAATCTTTGTTTTCTTGATGTTGAGCTTCAATACACATTGAAGTCTGCAATCCTTGACTTTCTGCAACAAGCACTTCAGGTCCTCCTCAGTTTCAACAAGCAGGTATAGCATCAGATTGTTGATAAGTCTTCCACCAATCCTGATGCCATATTTCCCCTCAGAGAGGCCTAGCCTCTGTTCTGCATATAGATTGAAAAGGTATGGAGATAGGATACATGCCTGGCATACACCCTTCCCAATTTTGAACCATGCAGTGTTTTCCTGCTTTGTTCTGACGACTGCCTCTTGGTCCAAGTATAGGGTTTGCATAGTAAGCACACTCAAGTGTTCTGAGATTCCCATTCTTCTCAGAGTCAGCCACAGTTTGTTGTGATTCACACAGTCAAATGCTTTTGCATAATCAATGAAACACAGATAGACATTACTCTAGTACTCCCTGCTTTCAGCCAAGATGCATCTAACATTAGCTATAAGAGGCCTAGTACCATGGCCTCGTCTAGGAAGGTGTAAAAAAAAAAAAGATTAAGATACACCTGATTCAAGCCATGATCTTTTCAGATGACAGAAGAATCGATGCCTTTGAGTTGTGGAGTTAGGAGTGCTCAATATCTCATGAATTACCAAAAGAAAAACAAATATGTCTGGATCAAATACAAACAGGGTGCTCCTTAGACACAAGGATGGTGAAACCTCATCTCACATACTTTGGCCATGTTATTAATCGGAGGAACCACTCCTTGGGAAAAGACAGCATGCTTGGAAAGGTAGAAGGTCAGCAAAAGGGAATGAGACCCTCAATGAGATGGACTGACACAGTGGCTGTAATAATGGACTTAATGAGTAGGTCAGAGACAATGAGGTTTGCACAAGATAAGGCAAGGTTCAGATCCACTGTTCATAGAGTTGCTTTGAGTCGTAGTTCACTCGATAGCACCTAACAACAACAGTATTACATGTATCATATTACTACATAGGGGGCTCGAGTGGCTTAGTGGTAAGGAGTTGCCCTGCCAACTCATGAGGTTCAAATTCACCAATGGCTCCACTGGAGAAAATGGGCAATCTCCGCCCATGAGGCTTAACCCACTGAAGAGTCCATTCTTTTTTTTTTTTAAATTTAGTTTGTTTTTCATTTCAATGAACATCTACAGAGATTTTGGAATTCCATTCATTCATTGTTGCACCCTTCTCCCTGCA
>NW_006400304.1:132593-145017 GCF_000299155.1 Elephantulus edwardii
TGCTGTTGAAATATGCTATAAATTTGGTTTATATTTTTTTGTTCTTCTGTGTGGTTTTTTGTTTCGTTTTTGGTTTTGTTGGTTCCCCCCCCCCCTTTTCTTTAAGTCCTGGCCTGAGGGCTGAAGGCCCGAGGGCCCCAAAGTTCAGAGCTGGTGGGGGGGTGCGTGAGCCGGGTCAGGGTGGGGGGAGCAATGCAATACCTGAAGATGGGGGTTGTGGGTCAGAGCTGCAGGGGTATGTCCGGATTCTGAGAGTCCATTCTTATTCAGTGGTACTTATTAACAATCATTATTATATGAGATTCTTCTGAGAATTAAATTAGATAGTACACTAAAATCTCTTAGCCATGCCAGACACTCGTTGTTAACAACCTGGAACCTCCCATGGGAGTGGATTGCTGGCTTTTGTCCTGCTGGTCCATTTGAACCTTGGTTTTTTGAGTTAGCAGCACAACCCCCTCCAGTTAGGCTACTGGAGCTCCCTAGACACTAGATGTAGTTAATGGCATTTCTAGTTCCTGAGGTGGCAGATAAAACTTGGAGGAGATGGTAAATGGAAAGGATGTTTATGGGAGAAAGATGTTCTAAAATGCAGTTAAGTGAATTCAGAATCGTGCAAAAACATAGCAGCAGGAGATATATCTATGTAAGTTATATCGTATGTACATAACGAGGAGAGGAAGGAGAGGCGGAGGGAGGAGAGAGAGAGAGAGAGAGAGAGAGAGACACTGACTGACTCCCTAGGGAGTTGTGCTACAAACCAGAGGCTATGGAATCCACCAGCACCTCCAAAGGAGAAGGATGGGCAATCTCTCCCTATGCAATTTAACCCCTTGGTAACCCGCGGGAAGGTCAGCTATGAGTTATTCCAACAGGATGGCTGAATTTGGAGTTAGTGGAATTAGATCCTTTTTAGGTGTGAGCATAGAATCAAGGTGGAAATAACCCACTTTAAAAAAAATTTTTTTAATTATTTTTTTTGTGTGTACCGTCAAATTGGATCTGACTGGTACTGGAGGAGATCTCCCTCCTTCTCCAGCAGAGCAAAGTTGGATTCCAACTTGCACCTCTGGGATTGCAGTGCAACTTCTTGCCAGTAGGCCACCAGAGCTTCCTTAAACCACTATTAATCAACATTCATTCTTTTTCCGTTTTAAGAGCAGACAGAACTGAGCCGCAAACAAAAATTGAACAGACAAAACCAGTTGGAAATGTAATGGGCATAATCAAGTTTTCCAAAGTTGGTATGAGAGTTAAACAGGAATACAAGAGAAATAAAAAAGAAAAACATAAACCGTTTCCTCTGGACATTAGGTGGCGCCAGAAGCCTACAAATAAGAACCTGACTGCCGGCAGGAAAGTGGGTAAACTCGAAAAAGTCTTAAAATAGTTGTCAATCTGACAGAGCTGGCTTTTTATATGCAAAGGACTTAAAATCCTGTGATGACAGAATTTAATGATTAATTCCTTTCTTCTATATTTTTATCTAATTCTTTCTGTGGATCTGGGGAGTTTGGGGGAGACTCATCAACCTCAAACCATGATATTTTCGATTGTTTTCTATGCATCTGAGAGCTGGCAGTGAATAAGGATGCCTAAAGAAGATCTGATTTTTTTGCATAGTGGTATAAGAGAAGAGTATTGAATACACCATGGACTGCCAAAAAAACAAACAAATCTGTCTTGGAGGAAGTTCCTAAGAGACAAGGACCGTGAAACTTAACCTGGCATACTTTAGGCATGTTGTCAGGAGGAATCAGTCTGCGGGAAAAGGCATCATGCTTGGAAATGCAGAGAGTCGGCAAAAGAGATCTTCAAGGAAATTAACTTGATTGCAACAATGGGCCTGAGCATGGGGGAGACTGCAGAACAGGGCAAGGTTTCAGTCTGTTGTTTACAGGGTTATTCTATGAGTTACAGTCAGGGAGCTCTGGTGGCTTAGTGATAGGAATTGTGCTGGCCTCACAAAGGTACACAGTTTGAGTCCACCAGCTTCTCTATGGCATAAGGATAGGAAATCTCACATGCAATTAACAGGCTCTGAAAACCCACCAAAGAAGAGTTGGTTCGACTCAATGGTACACAACAACAATGAGTTATACTCAACTTGACAATGCCTAGCAGCAATAGTCTATTACAACTCATGATGATCTCAGGGGTGTCAGAGTAGAACTGTGTATTGTTCCATAGGGTTAACAGTGATTGCTTTCTTTGGAAGTAAATTTTCAGGCCTTTCTTCCAAGGTGCCATTGGATAGACTTAAACTATCAACTATGCATTTAGCTTTTTCTTGGGTTCCCTTGCACGTATACCTATGTCAGAGTTTTGCAAAACCACCTTCAGGTATTATGATTTGCTAAAAAGATCACAGAATTCAAGAAAGTCCAAAGTAAAATTCAATTTTACAATTTATTCCAGCCAAGAAATAAATCTTTTGTTTATGAAAAAGAGAAAAGAGGTAAAAGGCAGAATCCAGGAGAAATTAAATAGGAACTCCCAGTTGTCCTCTTGCTGAAGTCACATAGACATCGTTTCGTTCTCCCAAGAACAAGGTATGTGAAAAGTGCAGCTGCCCAAGGAAGCTCACCTGAGACTCAGAATCCAGAGTTTGTATTGGTGGTCAATCAGATATGGAGTGATTCTGTGCCTGGCCCTAGCTACTCAGTCTCCAGTCCCTGCAGAAGTCAAACTGATAACATATGACTCAGAGTCCCTGGGCAAACAAAAATAGGTGTTCACTACAATAAATGATACTGCTAGCATAAACTGTCTGTCATGGCCAAAGGCCTCCTTTATACAAAGACACTCTTATCAAGCAAGTTATGCTGAGAACCCAGAGATTATCTCCCAAGAGTCATTGAAAGGCTTGTCTTAAAGACCTTTGGAATGTGCAGGGTTTGGTCAGTCCAAAGCTGCTGAATTAACCCTTTACTACACAGTATCTTTGTAGTAAAATAGTTTTCTATTAGGAGCTCTCATGGTGTATCCACAGGGAGTGGTGCTGGTCACACTGCGGCTGTGCCTTTCTTTCAGTTCCAAGCCCCCAGAGACTCTGCAGGGGAAAGACCAGCAATCTCCCATGCACTAGAGAGCTCCCAAAATCCCAATGGAGGGTCACCTGTGAGTGGGTTCTGAGGTTTTTCATTTGAAACCTTTTGCTGGAGCTAGCTTCAGAAAAATCTCTGATCCTTACATGAAAAAAGCACAAACAAAATATATTTCTAAAAGCTAGTGACGTGCCTGGTACTGCAGGCATTCAATGAATAAGTGAAGATGCATACAGAATGCACATAGAGGTAGAAAATCTGTGTCTTAGAGCCCAGTCACAGTCCATTACTTCAGCTCTTTCCATTGGCTAACTTCCTCTTAACTGTTTTCCTCATTTTTTTCCTTACAGTCCTTTCTTTCTAGTCCAACTGTCTCAAGACCACCAAGATCTAGGGACCATTTCCTCCAACAAAGCCACACAGGCTTCAGGTCTTCTGTCCAGAGTTCGGACTAGAACAAAGGAAGTGACATTCCAAAGATTCTTATTTTAGGGAGGTAAAATGTCCAGGTTGCTGCAAGATGACCATAGTTTTCAGCCTGCTCAGACAGTGGTTCTTTGTGTAGGTTGTTCAACAGTGTTGTGTCAGATTGCGAGGTAAAGTCAGTCTCACAGAAGAAAGCAACACTAAAGATCTACACAACTTCCTGAATTTCTATTCAGTCACAGAGAGCCTTACCAATAAGTAATATAATAACATTTCATTTTTCAGTAAAATATGTGGCACTTATTTCTTTTGGTGTCAATTTTTTCAATAAAATTTTGATCATAAGGAGAAAAAAAACCTTAGAAAGAAAGACCTCAGTCAGGTTCATGCAATAGTGAGCACCTCCTTAAATTTCTAACCCCAGGCCCCTCATTGGCCTGACTTGAGTCCTGACTCCGCATTCTATTTTAAAAGAGTCTGTATGTCTTAGTTCTAATTTCCTTGGAGTATATTCCTAGCAGTGGAATAGCTGGGTCATAAAGAGTGTCTATGTTCAGCTTTTTGAGGAAGTGCCAAAATGCCTTCCAGAGTGGTTGTACCATTTCACAATCACACCAATATTGATAGTAGCATTACTCACCATCGCAGGAACATGGAAACAGGCCAAATGTCCAACCATAACCAAATGGATTGAGAAATTGCAGTATAGTCACATGATGGAATACTACACAGCATCAAGAGAAACAATTTTAGAAAACACTACATAACTTGGGAGAGACTGGAGAGCATTACGCTGAGTGAACTAAGTCTTATAAGCACAAATACTGCATAAGACCATTATTGTAAAAATAGAATAATAACTAGTAAAACTTGTATGAGGGTCCAAGGGGGGAAAGGGGTGAGACCAAAGGGGTAAGGATAGGCAAGGGGGGAATAACACAGTAGAACAATTTGGTAGATGGAGGGCAGGGATAAAGGAAATGGGAAAAATCCAGTGGGGATTTGAAAGGATGGGGTAATGGCGTCCATAGTCGATGATTAATTTTATAAAACACAAATGTATTAGAATGATTGTATGAAACACAATGTCAGTAAAGTGTGAAACACAATGTGTGTTAATTTTGTTTAAAAGAAAAACATGAAGCCAGAGTTTTAAACACACATCTCTATGGGAACCCATACCCTAGTTTTGTGCAAGTTTTGAGGCAATGGTAAGTTTTGAGAAGGCCAGAGTACTAACCCTGGGACACAATGGTGAGCATTAATTCTTCTAACTCAGGCAATCACACAAGTTTTCACATCTTCTTCTACACACTACCTTGAAAAGTAATTAGAGGTGCATAGGTGATAGAACATGTTGTCAGGAGGGGCCAGGCCTTGGAAAAAGAGATCATGATAGGAAAGGTGGATCATAGAAAAAGAAAGGAAGACCCTCACCAAGATGTGCTGACACAGCGACTTTAACAACGGACTGGAGCATGACAGAGATCATGGTGACAGCACAGAACGGAGCAGGGTTCAGATTTGTTGTTCACAGGGTCACTATGAATCACAGTCGACTTGATGACACCTAACAACGATAGAAAGGTGGAGCAAACAGTTAAGCACTTAACTTATAACACACACGCAAAAAGAACTCCAACCAAACACAAACAAAAAACCCCGGTGGTTCAGGTCCACACAGGCGTACCTTGGAAGAAAGGTCTGGCAATCTACTTCCTAGAGATGACAACTATGAAAACCCTATGGAGCACAGGTCTACTCTACAACCTACGGTGTTTCTACAAGTCAGAATTTACTTGATGGCAATTAGTTTATGTTAATTCAATCCACTTCAAGTGCCAAGAAGCACCTGAAAATGGTCTTGAAGGCCAGTTTTAACTGATTTTTTACCAGGAGCCTTATAACATAAAACTTCTTCAGAAGCAATAAATTTCTCCTTCCAAAGCATCTTACAATAATTTTCATTTCCAAACTACCTCTTGGTGATAGAAAACTTATCTCCACCTTCCACACAGGCGAAATTATTTCAGGGGTCTGACATGACCGTGTGAGTCACCAGGATCTTTCATCTTTGACATCATCATCTCATCTCATTGCCTTTGGAACAGAACTGATCCTTCAGTGGATTCTCAGAGGCTGTTAATCACATGGAAGGAGATTATTCATCTTTCTCTCGAGGAACAGCTAGCACACTTGAACTTCCTGCCTTTGGTTGGCAGACTAACTGCCAACCACTGCTTGTGGTTCATGGCAAAGAAGAATGTTTCCAGTAACTTCCAAGCATAATATTCAGTGTTCTTATCATCTACTGTGACACATCCAATGATCTATTAGGAGGAACTGTAGACAATCTCTCACCTGATCAATTATTCACGAAATGTACAATCCAAGGCACAGCTTTCTAGACTAACAGCTTCATATCATGACGTCAATACAGATTTTCATTTGAGTTGCTCATGTGTGATCCTTTCTTTTTCACGAAATTGATCTTCAGGGACAATTATGACTGAAGGTGTTCCCACTTCAATTACATTCATGAGGTTCTTCTCTGACATTGTCATAAAGGTTGGCCGAGGCCATAAAGCCTTTCCAAATCTGTTCTATTCAAGCAGCTTCTCTCCAATATAGATTTCATCTCACTCCAATGGGAAAACAGGAGGCAGTCTGCTTCTATAAAGTTTTGCAGCCTTAGGACCCCTCTGAAGTATTCTACTCAGTCCTACAGAATGGTTATAAGTCAATATCTATTCAGTGGCCAAAGCTTTAGGTTCAATATTTATAACATTGCCAAGATTTCTCTCCAGAATCAGTTCTCTGATGTTGAACAAGATTTGAGCTCTGATCAAAGGTTTTACCAAATGACAGAGTTTTCACCAGTATGGACTTAGTGATTTAGAACAAAATAGACGTTCCTTTTTTTATTGGTTTGAATACAAAAATGTGTTTATATCGCGTTTCATGCATGTACATTTTTGGTGTGTTTTTTTCACCCCCTCCCTCCATTCACCAAACTCGGAGACCTCCTGATTTCCTCCCTTCCCCATTTTCAGATCCCTCCCCCGTCCCCCTTCCCTTCCCTCTTTGGATATCCATACAAATCTTACTGGTTATCCTTCTGTTTTTACAATAATGGCCTTATATGGTATTTGTTCTTATGTGTCCGAGTTAGTTCACTCAGCATAATGCTCTCTAGCTTCTCCCATGTTATATAGTAATTTTCAGAATCATTGCTGAGCACTGCATAGTATTCCATAATGTGAACGTACCATAATTTCTCAATCCAGTTATGAAATATTTTCTTGCAGTCATTATAGCCAAAGGTTTTATTTTTCCAGCATGAAGCCTCTGAACTAGAAACACTAAACTGCATCTTAACATTTCCCCATCATAGAATTTTAGCCCCAGGTAAATTATTTGATGGTTAAAAAGACTAAAGCTGTAGCTGGAGTTTCTGGAAGGTACAAATGGTTAAGGCAAGTAGCTGTTACCCAAAATGTTAGAGGGCTGAGTTCAACCCACAGGCACCCTGAAAAAAAGACATTGAGATCTATTTCTAAAAAAATCAGACACTGAAAATCCTGTGAAAAACACGATTCTATCCTGACATACTGAGAGTTTCCATGAGTTGGAATTGAGTCAATGGTAAGTGGATATTGGTTTATTCTTTTAAAGTTGTTGCTCACAAGAGTTTTCTCCAAAATAAGTATTCTAATATTGACCAACTTGTGTGCTCCCCCAGAATATTCTTCCATATTCATGGTGTTTCTCTACTGGGAGTTCCCTAATGAGTAAATTAGAATTTTTCCATATTTCTTACCTTCATAAGATTTCTTTCTTAGTTCAACAGTTTTTATGTTAATTTCTTTTGAAAATGTTCTCACATTCATTAATTTCTATCATTTTTCTGTGTCATTTAGCTGACTATTACTCATAGAAACCCTATGAACAACAGATAAGAACCTTGTCTTATCCTGAACATCTCCCAACATCCACCATCCTCGAGCCCATAGGTGCAGTCACTGTGTCAATTCACCTCCTTGAGGGTCTTCCTCTCTTTCACTGACCTTTCCCAGCATGATATATTTTCTTCAAGGACTGGGCCCTCCTGACAACATGGTCAAAGTATGTAAGGCAACGTTTCATCATCCTTGTCTTTAAGGAGCACCCTGGTTGTACTTCCTCCAAACAGATTTGTTTCTTTGGCAGTCTGTGGTTATCCAATACTCTTTGCCAACATTATAATTCAGAGGCATCAATTCTTCCTTAATCTTCCTTATATACCTTCAAATGCACATGAAGCAAGTGAAAATATCACAGCTTAGATCAGGTACACCTTGGTCTTTAAACTAACATCCTTGCTCTTTAGCACCTTGGAGAGGTTCTACTGCAAACACATCTGTGATTTGTTGTCTGCTGCTACCATAGGTGTGGACTGTGGATACAAGTAAAATGAAATCATTGACAATTTCAATCTTTTCTATCTAACATTATGCTTCTATTGGCCCGGTGGTGAGGATCTTTGTTTTTTTTTAATTTTAAGATATAATTCATTTTAAAGGCTTCATAATCTTTGATCTTCTGCAGTAAGTGTTCCAAGTCTTCACTTTTTGCAAGCAAGGCTACGTCATCTGCATAATACAGGTTATCGATGAATATTCCTCCAAACCTGATGTGACAAAAACAGCATTTATTGAAATTTCTCTTCAAATGTGTTTATATATAACAGAATTTTAACACTTTCTGAAGATTCTTTTTATATCACTGCTTTTGATTGAGCTGTGTTCCTCTAAAACTTATATTTGAATCATTACAATTTGCACTTCAATGTTTCATTTTAATATGGTCCTCCTAGCAATTGCCTAGTAACTCAAAGAAAATGCTTAGGCAGAATTTTGTGAATAAGGTGCTTGTGGTGCAAATAAAGTGCATGACTTGCTTGTGGGAGTTGGACCATGCAAACAAGATGCATGAAACTCTAAAAGAGGACTCTGGTCAGATTTGCAGTTTTTCTAGGCTTAAAGGTTTTTCTAAGAGCCAGTTCTAGAAGTTAGAGGAAGAGTATCATTATCATCAAAAAAGGCTGAGAGTGGAATGTGCCCTTTGAATCCAACTCTATGCCTGAGGACCTCCTCGGCCCAGAATACAGAGAGATCTATAAGCACAAGATGGCATCAGATGGGACCAGGAGGTATACTCGCTGATCCATAGAGAGAGCTGAGTGTCTTCAGCAGGAGGCTTCTGGTGGACTGGGATGTTTTGGAGCACCTATTGGTGGAGTTAATTGGTGTCCTAGTGGTGAAGAGCTGAGACAACACAAAGGCACATGGTCTGAATCCACCAAATGTTCTGTGGGAGAAAGACAGGCAATCTCCTTCTGTACAATTTACTACTTCTGGAAACCTACTGGAGGGTCAACTCTGAGTGGTTCCAACTCAACAGTACTAAACAATAACAAAGCAGAACTGTTAGAGAACAGGCCAAGGCTTCAAGACTCAGAAGAGAAGAAATTAGCTAATCAAAGAACTATACCTTGAGTCATTTCTAATACTTACCAATTTATCTTTATCTTTAAATGTAAATTATAGCATCCCTAATAAATCCTATCATTATCAGTGTGGTCTGTGAATAAGTTCTGTGTGGCCATTGCAACAAATTATAGAACCCAGTGGAGGAGAGAATAATATGGGAGGGATAGTTGTATCAGAATTGTTAAAAAGGTTGAAAAATACCTTGATGTCTACCTCTGAGAAATCAGATGCAGATGTATATTGATCTATATGTTTTTCATTTAAAAATTTTTAATGAAAGTTTACAAGTAGCATTGAATTTTTATTCAATCATTCATAGACATTTTGTTTTATAACATTAATTGCTCTTATGTGCTGTTGAGTTTACTATGACTCAAAGCTGCTTTACAAACAATGGCTCTGAACATTGCCTAATCCTGAGCCAACTTAAAAAAATCTCTGTTTCTGACACAACTGACTCTACAGTTACTGTGTTACCATAGTTACTGTGACAATGCGTCTCATCCAGAGTCTTCCTCTCCAGAGTCTTCCTCTCCTGCATTGATCCTCTACCTTTCCAGGCATGATGTCCTTCTCCAAGGACTGGTACCTCATGACAACATGCCTAAAGTATATGAGACATTAATTACAAATTATTATTGTGCAGAGACCTAGAAATCTAGAATTGGAGAATAAAGAGGGAAGGATTAGCTCAGCACTCTTCAAACGGAAAGAATTTAAAAGAAAATTCAAACTTTAAACTGCAATACTTAGTGATGCTATGGGCAAAATCTTGGATGATCCAGGAAATATCAAAAAGAATTGGCCAACACTGAAATTCTTCAAGAAATAGCCTATGCTCAGATAATGAAGGGAGAAGTTCAAGCTGCACTGAAGGCACTGACAAAAAAATAAGGTCTCTCAATTGAAATGTTTCAGATGAAAGATGCAGCCCTAGACCAATATGTGCCAGGAAATTTGGAGGACAGCTGCCTGGCCTATCAACTGGAAGAGATCCATGTTTGTTCCCATTTCCAAGAAAGGTGATATAACAGAATATGGAAATTATCAAATATCATAAATATTATATGTAAGCAAAAGATTGTTACAGAGCATAAAAAAAATGACTGGAACAGTACCTTGACAGGGAACCACCAAAGGTTCAAGGTGGGTTTCGAAGAGGCCATGGCACCAAAGAAATCATTACTGATGTCAGATAGATCTTGGCTGAAAAAGAATACCAGAAGAATGTCTATTTATGCTTTATTGACTTTGCAAATGCATTTGACTGTGTGAATCATAACAAGTTATGGCTAACATTGAGAAGACTAGGAATCCCAGAGCACTTAATTGTGCCCATGCAAAACCTATATCTCGACTAAGAGACTGTTGTACAAACAGAGCAAGAGAACATGGTATGGTTTAAAATTAGTAAAGGTATGCATCAGGATTGTATACTTTCTTAATACCTATTTCGTCTGTAGGCTGACAAGATTATTTGAGAAACTGGATTCTGAAGAAGAACGTGACATCAGTATAGGAGGAAGATTCATCAATAACCTTCACTATGTAGTTGAGACAACCTTGCTTGCTGAAAGTGAGGTCTCGAAGCTCTTGCACAGAAAATCAAAGACTGCAGCCTTCACTGACAGGCAGCATCATGATAGATGAAGAAAAGACAGAAATTGACAACAATGTCATCTTACTTGGATCTGCAGTCAATATCAAAAATATCACTACAACTAGCAGTCAGGAGATCAGAAAACATATTGCACTGGGAAAGTCTGCAGTCAAGACTTCTCCAAATTATTGAGGAAAATAATATCACTTTGAGGACTAAGGCATGACTGATTGAGGCCATGGTCTTTTCAATCACTTGCTATGCATCTGAGAGCTGGACGGTGACCAAAGATGCCTTTGAGTTGTGGTGTTGGACAGGAGTACTGCATATTCAATGGACTGCAAAAAGAGCAAACAGCTATGTCTTGGAGAAAGTGCAGCCAGAGTGTTCCTTGGAGGCAAAGATGGCTAGGCTTCATCTCACATATGTTGGACATGTTGCTAGGAAAGGCTATTCATTGGAGAGGGACATCATGATTGGGAAGGTAGAGGGACAGTGAAGGAAAGGAAGACCCTCAACCAGGTGGACTGACACAGTCACTGCAGCAATGGGCTTTATTGAGTCAGAGATAGTGAGGATGGCACAGAATAGGGTGCAGAACAGCGTTCAGATCTAGTGTTTATAGGGTTGCTGTGAGTTGTACTTGACAATGTCTTAAAAAACATCTTATTGTATATTGTCTTTCCTTTCATTCAACTTATCTATTCATTTTTACTACCCTCTCCTTCTCTTCTCATTCTTGCTAACCCTCCACAACTGATACTGTGTCTAAACATTTTCTGAGCTTTTTATATTAGCAGACCTATTCCATAATAATGAAGTGCTTACTGCAGAAAATCAAAGACTATAATCTTCAATATGGGTTAGATCCCAACATCAAGAAAACAAAAAATCCTCACAACTTCATCAACAGGCAATGTCATGATAGATGGTGAAAATATTAAAGTAGTCAATTATTTCATTTTACTTGGATCCACAATCAATACTCACAGTTTTTATTGTTGTTAGGTGTCATCGAGTTGAGTAGTAGCAGCAGGCAAGAAATTGGGGAAATCTGCTATCAAGGGCCTCTCCAAAGTTCTAAAGAGCAAGGATGTCCATTTAAAGACTAAGGTACATCTTATCTAAGCCATATTTTCAATTACATTGTATGCCCCTGAAAGTTGGACAATGAATAAGAATGACAAAATAGATGCCTTTGAATTGTGGTATTGGTGAAGACTATTGACTATCTATGGACTACCAAAAGAACAAACAAACTTATTTTGGAAGAAGGACAACTAGGGTGCTCCTTAGAGGCAAGAATGGTAAAACAGAGTCTCCTGTACTTTAGGAATGAGGACAACTCTCAAGGAGATGGAATGACACAGTGACTATAACCATAGGCTTAACCATGAAGGAGATCATGAGGATGGCACCAGACAGGACAAAATTCTGATCTGTTGTTCATAGAGCTGCTATGAGTCAAAGTTGACTAGACTACAGATAACAGTAATACAGTAGCTAATGATCTTGAGCATTTCTTCATATGTTTGTTGGCCACTTATATGTCCTCTTTGGTGAAGTTGGAGTCCCTTGTCAGATATCACTGCCAAATATTTTTTCCCGATCTGTAGATTCACGTATTACTCTTTTGGATAACTTTTTTATGTGCATAAGGATGTAATTTTAGGAGGCCCCAATTATCTAGCTTATATCCTAATGACTGCATTTTCAATTATGTTTAATAATCTATTTATGTCATAGCTTAGCATTTCTAAGTTTGTCCAATTTTTAGTGATCTTTATAGGGATTATTATTATTATTATTATTATTATTAT
>NW_006400304.1:145307-150018 GCF_000299155.1 Elephantulus edwardii
TATGTTAGATGGAGCCTCAGAATCCTTGCCTCCAAGGAGCCACCCGGTTTAACCCTTTCCAGGACAAATCTGTTTGTTTTCCTAGCAGTCCGTGGTATTCTCAATACTCTTCTCCAGCACCACAGCTCAAAGGCATCGAGTGTCAGAGACTGTGCGATTGGCACAGGACAGAGCGGAGTATAGGGCTGTTGTACATAGGGTCGCTATGAGTCACAGGCGACTCGACGGCACATAACAACAACAATCAATCAATCTTCAGTTAGCTTTTGTATCTGACAGTGAGGTATGGATCTTGTTTCAATTTTCTGCAAATTGTTAGCCAATTTTTTTAGTAACACATGTTAAAGAGGCTGGGTTTTGTCCACTTCATGAATTTTCTCTCTTTGTCAAAGGTCAATTATCCACAGGTAGATGGGTTTCTTTCTAGGTCCCCAATTCTATTCCTTGATCTAAGTACCTGTCACTGTACCAGTACTAAACTTTTTTTAATACTATGGCTGTACAGTAGACTCTTAAACAGGAAGTGTGAGGTGTCCTACTTTGCTTTTGTTTTTTAGCATTCTTTTGCTTGTCTTTGGTTTGTTTTCTTTCCACATGAGGTTAGTGATTACGTTTCCTATCTCTTAGAAAAAATTATAGGACCAGGATAGAAATCTCTATATTTTATCTATATATCATTATATTTGCATATTGATTTTGGTAGCCACTTTTACTATGTCAAGTCTTTTGATCCATGAGCATGGTATATTTTTCCACTCATGTATATCGCTCTAGTTTCTTGAAGTCATGTGTTGTAATTTTGTTTATATGGGTATTTTGAATCTCTTTTTAGACATTTACTTGTGTTTCATTAACTATGCAAAGCAATTGGCTGTGTGAGTCACAATTATTTAATATTTTGAGTGGCTATTGTAATTGGAATTGTTTTTTTCTTATTTCTTTTGCAGAGGTGTTGATCTTGTCCCCTACCACCTTTCTGAATTTGTTCATTAGATCCAATTGTTTTCTTGCTGAGTTTTTTGAGTGTACGAAAAGACTCTGAAACCTGATCTTCAACAAACTAAACCCAAAAATGAAGAGAAGAAATAATGAAGTAAGACAGTTTCAACAAATGAATGGATAGAGCAGCTCTGGTATATTCACACAATGGAATACTATGCAGCACTGAAAAACAAGGAACTCATGAGATATTGTGCTAAGTGGAAGAGCCTGGAGGACATTTTTCTGAGTGAAATATCTCAGTCACAAAAGGACAAATATTGCATAGGGCCGCTATTGTAAAACAGGACTGACATTGGGGTTGAGGGAAGACTGAGAAGAAGGGGTGGAATGATGTATACTGCATTGCAACAGATGAGGGAGAGAACTGTTTAAAAGGGATATATGATTAGGTATTATTGTCATGTCAGGAGTCCAGAATGAAGGCTGCACAGTTCAGTTGACTTGAGAGGAGGGATTGCATAGCAATGAAAGAGTCTTTCTTTTACTTATCAAGGAGAAAAGTGAATTGGGGAGGAGGCAGTGGACAGGGAGAAAAGTGAAAAAATGAATGACTGGAATCCGTAAGTCTCTGTAAACTTTCATTAAAATTAATGAAATAAAATTTTTAAAAAGTAAAGAAAAGACAGGATAATAATGAGCAAGGTCCAATGGTGATTAACTTTATAAAAAATAATGCATGTGGAAAAAACGGGGGGTGCAAAAAAAATAATGCATGTGAATGATTGTATGAAACAAAATATAGATGAGGAATAGTGTTAAATACAATGTATAGGAACTTTGTAAGCAAACCAATTAAAAATGAAAAGATATTGAACTTAAAAAATGAAATAAAAAACAAAATAAATCAAACAGAAAGACAGTGGAAGAGAATATTTCAAAGGGCAGCATAAAAAGACAAAATAAAGTATTATAATAAAATATCCAAAGACCTGGAGTTATAAAACCAAAAGGGATGAACATGCTGGGCATTCCCCAAGCTGAAAGAATTGAAGAAAAAAATTCAAGCATCAAAATAAGATGGAAGTAATACATGGAGCCACTGTACAAAAGGGAGTTGAACTATTTCAGGAAGTAGCCTACGATCAAGAAACAATGGCACTGAAGGAAGAAGTTCAAGATGCACTGAAGTCATTGGCAGAAAAATAAGGCTCCAGGAAGTGATGAAATACCAATTGAGGTGTTTCAGCAAATAGATACACCCCTGTATGTGCTCACTAGTCTAGACTAAGACATTTGGAAGACAGTTTACCTGGCCAACAGATAAAAGAGATCCATATTTGTTC
This sequence comes from Elephantulus edwardii, assembly GCF_000299155.1. Taxonomy (NCBI): domain Eukaryota; kingdom Metazoa; phylum Chordata; class Mammalia; order Macroscelidea; family Macroscelididae; genus Elephantulus; species Elephantulus edwardii. The sequence goes on from NW_006400304.1 coordinate 147,593, forward strand.
CCATTCCAAAAGGAGGTAATCCAATAAAATGGAGAAAATATTAAATGAATTCATATTACACACAAATAAAGTCTTGCTGAAGAAAAGGACTGTATCATACATTGACAGAGAACTGACAGAAATTCTAGCTGGATTAAGAAGAGATCATAAAGCAAGGAATATCATTGCTGATGTCAGACACATCTTGGCTAAAAGCTGAAAAAATACCAAAAAGCTATTTACCTGTGTTTTATTAACTATGCAAGCAATTGGCTGTGTGGATCAAAATAAATTATGACCAATATTGAGAAAAATAAGAATCCCAGAACACTTAATTGTACTCATGTGAAGCCTATACTTAGACCAAGAAAGAGTCATTTGAACAGAACAAGGGATCTCTGCATGGTTTAAAATCAGGAATGTGTAACTAGGTGGTATGCAGCCTCCAATACGGATTGAGGCTCAATGTCAAGAAGACACAAAGATTCTCACCCCTGGACCAATTGGCAGCATCAGGATGGATGGTGAAGAGATTGAGACTGTTCACAGCTTTAGTTTGCTTGGCTCCACAGTCAACACTCTAGGCACCAGTAGGCAGGAAATTAAAAGACGTATTGCCATGGGAAAGTCTGCTGTTAGGGACCTCTCCAAAGTACTAAAGAGCAATGGTGTCTCTCTGGAGACTAAGGTGCATCTGATACAGGCCATGGTCTTTGCTATCACTTGTTATGCATCAGAGAGTTGGACAATGACCAGGGAGGATAGAAGGAGAACTGATGCCTTTGAGCAGTGGTGCTGGTGAAGAGTATATTGAGGGTACCATGGACTGCTAGGAAAACAAACAGATTCATCCTGGAAAGGGTTAAACCGGGCGGCTCCCTGGAGGCAAGGATTCTGAGGCTCTGTCTAACATATTTTGGACAGGTTGTAAGGAGGGATCTGTCCTTGGAGAAGGACATCATGCTTGGGAAGGGTGGAGGGACAGCGCAGGAGGGGAAGGCCTTCTATGAGGTGGATTGATTCAGTGACTGAGGTAATTGGGGTGGGTGTGTCGGAGACAGTGCGATTGGCACAGGACAGAGCAGAGTTTAGGGCTGTTGTACATAGGGTCGCTATGAGTCGCAAGCAATTTGACGGCACATAACAACAACAACAACAACAACTCAATTTTAACATCAAGAAAACAAAAATTCTCTGTACTGGACCAATAGACACTATCATGATACAAGGAGAAAAGATTGCAGTTGTCAGCAATTTCATTTTTCTTAGACCCACAAACAACACTCATGTTAGAAGCAGTCAAGAAATATTTAAAAATATATATATTTCATTGAGAAAAATCTACTGTCATGGATCTCTCCAAAGTGCTAAAGAGCAAAGTTATTCATCTAAAGACTAATAAAAAAGAAAAAAAAAAGACTAAGGTGTGCCTGATCCAAGTCATGGTATTTTTAATTGCTTCCTGTATATTTGAAAGTTGGACAATGAATAAGATTGGCAGAAGAAGAATCAATGTCTTTGAATTGGCATTGAAGAAGAGTTCTGAATATCCCCACAGACTGCCAAAAGAAAAAATGTGTCTTGGAGGAAGTGCTACCAAAGTGCTCCTTAGAGGCAAGGACAGTGAAACTCTGTCTCACACACTTTGGGCATGGTGTCAAAAGGGGCCAGTTCTTGGAAAAGGACATCAACCTGGAAAAGGTGGAGGATCAGAGAAAAAGAGGAAGACCCTCAACAACTTGTTTGAACAATACTGAGTAACAAAATAATTGGGGGGGGGGGAATTATAAAATTTATGTAAACAAATGAGAAGAAAAGCACAACATACTAAAATCTTCAGAAGTTCAGGTAAGATGACAAAGTGTAGATAGATGTCAGTTCTGGCTCTTGTCAACAAGACATCAGAAAACAAATATCTTGGAAAACTAAGAATAAAAAGGAAGACCTGAAGAAAAACATAGACTGAGAAGACAGACAGAACAAAGTACTGTAAAAGGCTATTTATTTGCTCTGGGAACCTGGGTCTGCAGATGTAGTAACATCAGCAACTACCTAATGAGAATGGTTAGATGTTCCTTCTTGTTCCCTATGACCTTTTAAAAATGGAGATAATGACTTTCCTGCACTGTATTCCCTGGCTTTAGACTACAATTCCCCATATCATATATCATTTTGTACCTGGTGCCAGGAGTTTGCACAACTCTAAACTCATACCCTCCTTCCAGGGACTGGCAGATTGTGGCATGCCTGGCCTGCAGTTATCTCTCAGATTAGCAGGGGCACCACCCTGGAGATGTCCACTGCAGGCACCATTCTTGTTTTTTTAATTTATTTTTTATTTATTTTTTTTTAACAGAGGTTTTGGATTTCCATTCATTCATTGCAGCAATTTTCTCCCTTCCCACCCCTCCCCACCAGCTCGCTTCCCCCTCCGAAGAGAGAAAAAA
>NW_006400304.1:150193-154165 GCF_000299155.1 Elephantulus edwardii
AATATACATAATTTATCCAGTTTTTTCTGTCATACCTCCACCCTGATGACAGACCCATTCTACAACAGTGGCACCATGCAGTATTTGTCCCTTTGTGATTCCTCCTCTCCTCTGGTTCTAACATAGCCTCCAAAGTTTGCTTTAAAATACCTTTAGTCCTTTGGTACTTTTTTCACATGCCTCAAAGGTAATTTAACACATTGCCGCACACGTTCACATTGACAACTGTTCTTAGAAACACATTTTCCCCCCTCTCCTATGTATTACTGTCATTTGCAGCAACGTATTAAGGAGCATTAGTGGCTTAGTGGTAAGGAGCTGCAATGCCAGCCCAAAGGCATATGGTTTAAATCTACCGGCTGCTCCAGGGAGAAAAATGGGCAATCTATCCCCTATTCCCACATGATTTACAGCCTCTGAAAACCTGCTACAGGGTCATCTCGGAGTTGGTTCCAAATTGACAGCACATAACAACAACAAAGGTAACTTTTTAACTTTCATTTCCAAAATTGTTTTTGAATGGTAGCAACAGTCACTTCTCCCATACTATAGAGGTAGGTGGGAGGGTAAATCAGGATCTTATTCGGGAGGAAAGTTTGGCAATCTCTCTTAAGAACCTAAGATAAATGTTCATATCCTTCAAGCACCAGATAATTCTACTTCTGGGAATTTATACAGGGGCTGAAGGGGTGGGGGGTGTAAAAGGAGACCAAAACAAGAAAATCTTTGTGATGGATCTCTGTTGTTTTTACCTACCTGGTCCTCTACTGAGAATTGAATTTTTATTTTATCTACCAGGGTTTATCGAACCAAGGTTTGAAGCTCTTTCATTGAATTCTAATGAGTCAAAATATTTTTGAAATATCGTTTTCCTTTTTACCATCAGTAAACAATATCCTTCTAATGCTTTGTTTTGCTTTGATATTTCTTTTCTTTTTTTGGTCACTTTAATCTTCCAAGATCATTATTTTATTGAATAATCCTTTTACTCTGCCCTCTCCCCTTTGTTATTTATTCTCACACTGCAAGTGTGTGTGTGTGTGTGTGTGTGTGTGTGTGTGTGTGTGTGTGTGTGTGTGTTAAACCCACCAGTGATTTTATAGGAGATAATTGTCAATCTGCTTCCACAAAGATTACAGGTTTGGGAGCAGAGGCAGTTCTGCTTTGTCCCACAAGGTCACTGTGAGTTGGATAGGACTCAAGGACATGTTTTAGCTAATTCTTTTTTTAATTCATCCGTTACCCGTCTCTCCACCCAAGTCCACTTTGCAATGCACCTCTTGTTCTAGATTGTTGTCATATATACAATGCCTAATCATATGTTCTTTTCAGACAGTCCTTCCCCTCTATTCCAATGCAGTGTTCATTTTCTATTCACTCTTTTCCTATTCTCCTCCCAACCCCCATATCAGTCCTATTTTATAACAGGGGTGTTATGCAATATTTGTCTTTTATTGACTGAGACATTTCACTAGGCATAATGTCCTCCAAGCTCCCCTATGTTATGCAGTGTTCTATGAGTTCATTGCCTTCAATGCTGTGTAATATTCCAGTGTGAATGTACCACAATTTTTCTGTTCATTTGCTGATAAGCACTTGTGGATCTTTCCAGAGACAGTGGTGCTTCCCACCACCACCAACGAGGGGATTCCATCTCATAATGACCCTCTAGGACAGGGTGGATTTGTCTCAAAGGATTTCTAAGGCTGTAAATCTTTATGGGAGCAGACTGTCTCGTCTCTCTCCTCTGAAGAGGTTGTTAAGTTCAACCCTTTCAACTGACATTCAAACATTTATTTCACTGTGCCACCAGAACCCCAAGTCTATACTTACTGGAGTAGAACATCTTCAGGTGAGAATTTTGACAAATAAGAAGGAGGAAAAGGAGATACAGCTAGTTTATAGGAACTGTATAGATCAATTATGTTGCCAAAGAGGCATTTCTCTATATATCTTTTTTTAAAAGATGATGGTCCTTTGTGCAACAGAAAGAACTGCTCTCCAGTCCCACATCAGCCACCATGTGCGGGATGTACAGGTTCCATCTCTGCGGCTGTTGTAGCAATCACCAGTCACCAAGTCTCCCCCTCACTGGCCCCCACATCACCAAACAGGATATCCTCCTTTTCATCACTGGTGACTGATTCCTGCTGATGATGTATATGTTCAAAGCAGGCAAGTCAGACAGTGTTCTGTTGTGATACATAAGGTTTTCACTGGATAGTTTTTACAAAGTAGAATATCAGATCTTCCCTCCTAGTCTGTCTCAGTACTGGAGTGCACCAAAAGTGGTCCTATTGGTACTGGAAAGACCGGTGGCACAGCCTCCAGCATCATGGAACATGCAAGCCACCACCATATGACAAATTGACAGTGGGGTGGTGGAGTCTTAATGTTATGATCTAGAACATCCAAATCTTTGAGCCTATGATATAAATTTTAACATTATACCAGTAAAAAAGATATGTTTTCTTCTAAATCTGTCAATAAGAACATTGAAGCTAAGAAAGAAGCAACAGTTGCCACATGAGTAGACAGGTGCTCACTCACGTTCCCTGCAGCTTTACAACAGCAAAAGGGTAGGAAAAGCCCAAGTGTCCATGAACAAATGAATGGATAAAGAAACTCTGGTACACTCACACACTGTGACTCCCCCCCCAAAAAAAAACAAAACACGGTGTAACAAGGAAATGTCATAGAGGACATTATGCTGCGTCAAAAAAATCAGTCACTGTAAGAAGTTAAAGATAAGTTTCTACGTACAGAGAATCTCTGCTGGATGGTCACCAGGGAGAGGAGAAGGAGGGGAAAGCAAAAATTAGTAAAAGGAAGATAATAGATGCATATTAAGATGAGTGAAGAGAAAAGCACTATTCAATAATGGGATGATTGTTGTTAGTTGCCATCCAGTTGAGCATGACTCACAGCAACCCTATGAATAACAGATCCAAACCCTGTCTTATCCTGTGCCATCCTCACACTTCCTAATACATTAGAACCCATTGTGGCTAATGGAATGATTAGCACAATATTACTAAAGAAAGTTACATAGAAGGATCAGTGAAAATTGAAATTATAGAGATGATGTGAGAAAAGTGTGACTACTGAAGTTAATGTTGTTGTTGTTGTTGTTAGGTGCCATCGAGTTAAGTATGGTTTATAGTGACCCTATGAACATATCTGAACTCTGTCCTCTCCTCCTTCATCCGCATCAGCTCTGAGAGACTCAAGCCCATTACAGCAGTTACAGTGTCAATCTGTTTGGTTAAGGGTCTTCCTCTCTCTTGTTGAACCTACATCTTGCAAGCATGATGTCGCTCTCCAAGAAAGAGCCTTTCCCAGCAACATGCCCTAAGTATGTGAGATGAAGCTTTGTCATCTTTGCCCCCAAGGAACACTGACTGTACTTTGTTCAAGACATATCTATTTGCTCTTTTGGCAGTTCATGAGATGTTCAGCCCTCTTCCCCAACACTACAGCTCAAAGGCATCAATTCTTCTGTCATCCTGATTCATTCTCCAACTCTCAGATGCCCAGAAAGTGACAAAAAAGACCATGGCCTGAATCAAGCTCATCTTTGTCTTTAAACTGATATCAATAATTTGGAGACATTAATGTTATAAAACAAAATGTATGTGAATGGTGGAATAAATAATTTATTTGCTTTGTGAAACTTCTTCAAACCACAAATTTTTTTTAAAAAAGGAACTTAGACTTAAAAAAATAAACCCCCAATTATCAATTAATTTACATATTTTTTAAAAAAGATCATTTTAATTCAAGCACAGGGAGATAGAAGGGGAAAAAATAAAGGAAACTTCTGTAATAGTACAGAGAAGTTGTTGTTATGTGCCGTCGAGTTGCTTGTGACTCATAGCGACCCTATGTACAACAGCCCTAAACTCTGCACTGTCCTGTGCCAATCGTACTGTCTCTGACACTCCCATCCCGATTATCCCAGTCACTGAATCA
>NW_006400304.1:160640-165918 GCF_000299155.1 Elephantulus edwardii
GAAGGCCCTCTATGAGGTGGACTGATTCAGTGACTGGGATAATTGGGATGGGAGTGTCAGAGACAGTGCGATTGGCACAGGACAGAGTGGAGTTTCGGGCTGTTGTACATAGGGTCGCTATGAGTCGCAGGCGACTCGATGGCAGATAACAACAACAACAACATGCAGCATGCAGGGGTAATCACTTTGTAGATTATTACCTAACTTGGGATGGACTGGAGAGCATTATGCTGAGTGAACTAAGTAAGTCCCACAAGGATAAATATTGCATAAGGCCATTATTGTAGAATGAGTATAAGGATCCAGGAGGGGTGAGAGAGGCTGGAAGCAGAGGGATGTTCAGGGAAAAGGGGAGATTAATTATTGGGTTGTACTAGTTGACGGAGGGGGTGAGGGAAATGGAAAAAAATTGTACAAATTTGTTTTAGAATTTTGTAAATAAACTAGTGGAGGAAAAAATAAATAAATTTTTTAAAAAGTTCTGAAAAGACAGTGCTTTTTCTGCAAACTCAAACATCCTTGAGGTGAACAGGGGAATAATGCTTTGGACAATCAGATTCAGGGTGCTTAGTCAGGTTTTCCTGCTCTCTTCTTTGATTTCTCCTTTTTCCTTTCCTGGAACTTCTCCTTGGAAGCAAGGATGGTGAGGTTTCATCTACTTTGGGCATGTTGTTAGAAGGGGCTTTTCCTTGGAAAAGGGAAATCATGTTCAGCAAGATGAAGGGTCAGTGAAAGAGAGGAAGACCCTTAGCAAGATGGACTGACACAATGACTGCAGCAATGGGATCAAGTGTGTCAGAGATGACAAGGATGGCACAGGATAAGACAGGGCTCATATCTGTTGATCATAGGGTCACTATGAGTGGCACTCCAGTCGATGCTACCTAACAACAACAGAGCTTCTCCCAGAACTCATATCTGACCTTCTGCGGGCCTACGGACAATGAAGAGTTCTTTCTCTAACTTACAAGTTTAATTTAGTCCAGGGCTGACATTTCTCTTTAAAATCCATTGCCCTTAAAAAAAATCAATCAATCAATCAATCAATCAATCCATTGCCCTTGAAAGAATGCAGATAGATGACAACCTTCCATCTGGCTTCTGAGGCTACCTTTTTTTTTCCTGAGACTAAATCTTAATAGGGAGCTCTGGTGGCCTAGTGGCAAGAAGCTGAGTTGTCATTCCAAAGACACATAGTTTGAGGGCACCAGTTCCTCTGTGGGAGACAGATGGGGGGTGGGCAAACTTCTGTGCAATTAACTGCCTTTGAAAACCTGCTGCAGGGTCAGCTATGGGTCTGTTTCAACTCTATGGTACACAACAATAACTCTTAATGGGAGGAGACTGCCTCATCTTTTTTTTTTTACCAGAGCAGCTGGTAGATTCAAACTGATGACCTTTCAATTAAAAGCTGAACACTTGACCTTGCCCTCATGCACTGCCTTTGGGTCTTTTCCCACTCAAGAGTGACTCCCCCAATCAGGTTGCCAAGGCTATAAATGATAATGGAAGGAGACTGCTCATCTTTTGCCCAACGAGTTGCTGGTGGATTCAATGTCCAGAGAAGTGCAATTTTTGCATTAGCAGTGCAACACCCTAAAGACTGATGATTTATGCAACCCTATAATTAAGCCCCCATGTCCCACTCATCCTCACCCCTCTGCTCCCCCCTTGCCTTGGATCTTCATACAAGTTCTATAATAATGGTCTTATACAGAATGTAAACGAACTTTGGAAGTTAACCAGTATAAAATTAAAATTTTATTTAAAAAATAATAAAGAGCTAATTTTTAAAATAAAAATATAAAAAGGACTGATAATTTAAGGAGAGGATGCTTTCACGCCACCTTTCTGGTAGAACCAACTCTAGCTGATCCTCTACCGGGTTTCCAAGCCTATGAATTGCCCATCTTCCTCCCAAAGAACAGCTGGTGGATTCAAACTCTCAGAAAGTATTTGAAGCTCTTGGTCTTTGGCTGGCAGGCATAACTCCCTATAGGTAGACCACCAGGGCTCCCTACAAACCAATGATTTGATTTGAGAGGAAGGTGCTTAGTGACATAAAAACAAAGCAATCATTAAAAGAGAGAGAGAGAGAAAGAGAGAGAGCTGAACAATAAATAAGGATGACAGAAAAAGAACTGATGCCTTTGAACAGTCTATGAACAGCCAAGAAAATGAACAGATATGTCTTGAAGTTGGTGCAACCGACATGCTCTCTGGAAGCAAGAATGATGAGGTTCTGCCTCACATACTTTGGACATGTTGTTAGGAGGCGACATTCCTTGGAAAGGGATATCATGTTGCAATGGGTGGAGGGTCGGTAAAGGAGAGGAAAACTCTCAACCAGGTTGATCGATACAGTGACTACTGCAATGGGCTCTTGTGTGTCAGAAAGTGTGAAGATGGTGCAGGACAGAACAGGGTTCAGATCTTTTGTTCACAGGATCACTATGAGTTCATGCTCAACTCGACAGCATCTAACAACAACAATACATGTAAGCCATCACCTATTTGTTGTTTAGCCATTCTCTTTCAGTCTGTTGTCATGTGGTGGCTTGTATAACAATGACACTGGCAACTATAGAAGGAATATTTCACATACAAGCAAGGTTACCCATAATAGACAGGTTCAGTAGAGCTTCCACACCAAGACAGAGTTGGAAGAAAAATCTGACAATCTACTTCTGAAATTAGTGAAAACATTATGCATCACAATAGGACACTGTCCAGCTTTCTTGCTTTAAACATGTACCCCATCAGGAAGGATTAGTCACAGAAGGAGGACATTATGTTTCCTGAAACAGAGGACCAGTTAGTGCAAGAGAGACCTCTGATAAGATGAATTGGCTTTATAGCCACAATGATGAGCTCAAGCTTAATAATCTTGAGGATGGATGGTATAGGATTAGCCAATGCTTCATTCTGTTATATAAAAGGTTACCATGAGTTGACTGCATTGAGAAAGTCCGCAGATCAAGCAATGATGTCAGTTGGAAGACTAAGGTGTGCCATTGTCTTTTTAATCACTTGCTATGCATCTGAGAGCTGGACAGTGAATAAGGATGGCAGAAAAAGAATTGACGTCTTTGAGTTGTGGTGTTGGAAAAGAGCACTTAACATCCCAAGGACAGCCAAAAGAATGAACAGATATGTCTTGTATAGCCAGAGGCAACACTGACAAAAGCTTCATCTCACACCTTCTGGGCATGTTGTTAGGGGAGGGTATTCCTTGGAGATGGATATCATGCTTGGAAAGAGGAAAACCTCAACCAGACAAAGTGACAACAGTGATTCTAACAATGGACTCAAGTATATCAGAAATTATAAGTATGGCACAGGATAGGACAGGGTTCAGATCTATTGTTCATAGGGTTTCTATGAGTCATACTTGACTCAAGGGTACCTAACAGCAATAGCAACCTGAACAAGGGAAAAAAAGTGAAAATGATATGATAAGAACTTATAAGGGCATTGTAGATTTTTCTGGGTAGTGGGCTTGGTACTAAATTACCAAAACAAAACCACCTCTTTCCCTCTTTCCTCTCCAAAACAGAATCACCCCTTTTCCTCTTTCACCTTCTTCCAGGCAGTATCTGTGAATTTGTGTTACTATTGTCCATCTTCTGTCCTTTCACTTCTTTCATGTTTTGGTAGTTTGTATGTATGTTTTACTTTTACAGAATTCCTTTACCTTGTTACTGTAAAGATTTTCAAACATACACTGCCTCGTTTATCTAGAGCTGTTCTACCACAACTGCATGACTTTAACAAACAGAAGTTTACTCTCTCACAGTTCAAGAGGCAGAGGCTAGAAGTCAAATCCAGCCTGCTGACTGCAAGGGGAAGCCCTCTGTTAACTCTGGAGGATGATCCTTGTCTCCCACAGCATCTGTGGTAGGCCTGGCATTCCTTGGTAGTCTCCATATGTCTTGGCCTTACTATATGTCTGGGACCTTATAAACCCAGACCTGGGTCCGGAGGACACACTCCACTCATGGTTGTGCATTCTTGGTGGTACTTAAGTCCTTCTTTCTTGGCTCACTTTCTTCCCCTTGTTTCTCCCTAGGACCATACCCTAGGGAAACTTTCCTTACATTAGGTCAGGGCTGTGATAGGATTAATGGATTGGTTATCAGCACATGAGGAATCTCATAACTTCCACATTACATCATTATACATACATACTTTGGAGGGGGACTGAACTTAATCTATGGCATATACCAAAGTGCATACTTGTACTTGGTTGCCTTTGAGTCAATTCCAGCTCATGGCAAACCTGCGTGCATCACTGAATTGTACCATAAGGCTATCAAGGTTACCTAAAGGTTGATGTAGAAAGTAAGATTGCCAGTCCTATCTGCTGAGCACCTCTAACTGGGTTCAAACCATAAAGATTTTTGGCTAGCAGTCAAATACCACACCCCCAGGGATAAGCTGTTGTTGTTAGGTGCCTCTGAGTCAACTACGACTCATAGCAACCCTAAGAACAACAGATCAAACCCTTGTCCTATTCAGCACCATCCTTACAATCTACACGATGACGCTGCAGCTCATTGTTGTACTTACTGTGTCAATCCATCTCACTGAGGATCTTTTTCTCACTGACTTTTCCCAGGATGATGTGTTTTCCCAAAAACTGACCCCTCTTGACATGTCCAAAGTAAGTGAGACAGAGTTTCATCATCCTTGCCTCTAAGGCATACCCTGCTTTCACTTCCTTGAAGACAGGTTTCTCTGTTCTTTTGACAGTCAAAGGGATATATTCAACACTCTTCTCCAACTCCACAATTCAAAGGCATCAATTCTTTTTTTGGTCTGACTTGGATCAACTGCACCTTACCTTAAACTGATACCCCTGTTTTTAAACACTTTGGAGAAGTCTTTGACAGCCATTTTCCCCAATACATATGTTTTCAATTTTTTTTTTATGATTGTATTCTTCTGCTTTTAATCATCACAGAATGAACAGCGAGGGTGGGGGAAATTTTAAAATTTCTCCTACACAGCAAACTGATTCTAAATCAAAACTCTGCAGGCTATTAAATAAATAGGACTATCTAAATTACTTTAGGAGTTAAAGCAGTAACTACAGCAATAATTGACAGCAAATAGATTGTTTTAAGGCACATAAGGGCTAGAAGTACTTTAGTTAGTAATGAATAAATTTTAAGATTTATTTTATTAGAGAGAGATCAATTCCTAACAAATGGAAATGTATCAGTCCTTAACTGTAAATATTAAATTCCTTTGAAACTAGAATTTGCGGGCACAGGTT
>NW_006400304.1:166153-205867 GCF_000299155.1 Elephantulus edwardii
AATCAGATCTGACTGGTACAGGAGGATATTGCGCCTCCTTCTCCGGCAGAGCGTCTGGTGGATTCGAACCGTGTTCCTCTGGGATTGCAGTGCAGATTCTTGCCACTAGGCCACCAGAGCTCCCCTATCTTTTCAATTTTTGACTCCTGTTACCATGAATGTTGATTGTGGATCCAAGTAAAATAAAATAGTTACAACTTCAACCTTTTTTCCATTTATCATGATGTTGCCTATTGGCCCAGTGTTTTTTATTTCCTTGATGTTGAGATGTAATACTGAAGGCTTAGTCTTTAATCTTCTTCAGTAAGTGCTTAATATCTTCTTTACTTTCTACAAGCAAGGGTGTGTCATCTGCATAACATAGGCTGTTAATGTATCTTCCTCCAATCATAATGCCACATTCTTCATATAATGCAGCTTCTTGAATTATTTGCTCATTTTATAGGTTGAATAATATGCAGAAAAGATACCACTTATGCACAGACCATTCCTGATTTTATGTTCCCTTGTAAACTCTGGCGCACCCTCTCCAAGACATATCTGTTTCTTCTTTTGGCCATCCATGAGGTGTTCAGTGCTCTTCTTCAACACCATAGCTCAAAGGTGTCAATTTTTTTTTCTGTCATCCTTATTCATTGTCCAGCTCTCAAATACATAGCATGTACTCAGAAAGACTATGACCTGACTGAAGCTTCACCTCACATACTTTGGGTATGTTGCTAGGAGGGCTTATTCCTTGGAGAAGGACATGGTGCTGGGAAAGACGGAGGGTCAGCAAAGCATAGTAAGACTCTCAGCCAGGAGGACTGACACGATGACTCCACTGCAGGGCTCTTGTGTATTAGGAATTGTGGGGATGGTGCAGGATAGAACAGGGTTCTATCCTGATATTTTTCCATAGGGTCACACTATGAGTCATACTCGACTCAACGGCACCTAACAACAAACAACAATCTTCCCTTGTGCTATTTGGACAACTGCTTATTGTTCTATATATAAGTTTTGAAACAGCACAATTAAGTGTTCTGTGATTCCTGTTCTTCTCAATGTTAGCCAAAATTTGTTATGATCCACACAGTGAAAATGTCTTTCTTTCTAGTATTCTCTGGTTTTGGCTAAGAACCATCTGACATCAGCAATGATATCCCTTATTCCGCAGTTTCTTCTGAATCCAACTTAAATTTCTGGTAATTCTCTGTCCATGTATTGTTTCAACTGTTTTTTCTAATCTTCAGTAAGATTTTACTTGCATGTGATATTAATTATATTGTTTAATAGCTTCCACATGTTAGAAAACTATGTTTGGCCAAATATCTTCCAAATTTGTTAGCTAAGGCTATCGAGCATGCATCTGTTTGTTGAAACACATCAACTGGTATTTCCATCAATTCCTGGGGTCTTGTTTTTGCCAATGTCTTCAGTGCAACTTGGACTTCTTCCTTTATTGTCACTGGGTTTTTTTCATATGTTACTTACTTCCTGAAGTGGTTTGGTGCTGACCAATTTTTTTCAATATGGGGATTCTATGTGCTCCTTTCATCTTTTGCTGCTTCCTGCAACAGTCAAGATTTTCCCCATAGAATCCTTCAGTATCACAACTCAAAGCTCGGCTTTATTTTTCATTACTTTCAGCTTGAGAAATGAAGAGTGTTTTACTCCCTTTTGGTTTTCTAATTCCAGCTGTTTGCACATTATCCTTTGCTTTGTCTTCTCAAGCTGTCCTTTCAAATCTTTAGTTCAGCTCTTTCACTTCAGCATTCTTTCCCTTTGTTTTGGCTTCTTTTCACTCTGGTGAAAATACTTCTTTAAGAAAACATAAGCAGGGACTTTACACATGAATCTCCCCAGTGTACTATACAGGAATCAGATTTATTCTATTTGTGGAAAGAAGACACTGGAGAAACTCAAGTAAGGCTGGGGAATTGACTGTGGAACAGACCAGCAACTACTCAGATGCAAGTTCAAGTGGAAGATAAAGAAGATTAAAACAAATCCACAACAAAAAATATGACTCTGAATCTATTCCAAACAAGACCCCACACAGTGGATGGAAGGGTTGTGGAACCTAAGAGGGCTCTCAAAAGAAGATTCACAAAGCTCACATCCTGTGAGAAAGATCTTTGTTGGTGGAAGAAGATACTGAAGAACTTCACTTATGAATTATTTTGAACATTATGGGAAAACTGACGTGTCTGAAATCATGACTGATAGAAGCCGTGGCAAGAAGGGCTTTGCTTTTGTAACTTTTGATGACCATGATTCTCTAGATAAACCCATTATTCAGAAACACTATACTGTGAGTGGTTACAGCTGTGACATAAGGAAAGCCCCTTCAGAGCAAGAAATGGCCAGTGCCTCTTCCAGCCAAAGAGGTTGGTCTGGTTCTGGAAGTGGAAGTGGTTTTGGTGGGAGTGACAACTTTGGTGGAGGAGGAAACGTCAGTGGATGAGATGACTTTGGTAGCAGCCATGGTGGTGGAGGATATGCAGGCAGCAGGGATGGTTATAATCAGTTTGGCAATGATGGTCGTTATGGAGGGGGCAGTCTTACTTTGGAGGAAGCAGAGGCTATGGAAGCGGTGGCCATGGAAGCCAGGGCAGTGGCTATGGCAGGAGAGGCAGCTATAACAATGGAGTGGGAAGCAGCTTTGGAAGTAGTAGAAAGAACTTTGGAAGTGGTGGAAGCTACCATGAATTTGGCAATTACAACAGTCTTCAAATTTTGGACACATGAAGGGAGGAAACTTTGGAGGTGGAAACTCTGGCCCTTATGGTGTATTTTGCCCAACCACAAAACCAAGGTGGCTATGGTGGTTCAAGCAGCAGGAATATCTATGACAGTGACAGACGGTTTTAATCACTACCCGGAAACAGAGCTTAGCAGGAAACAAGAGCCAGAGAAGTGACAGGGAAGCTACAGGTTACAACAGATCTGTGAACTCAGCCAAGCACAGTAGTGGCAGGGCCTAGCTGCTACAAAAAAGACATGTTTTAGACAACATTCATCGTGTGTATGGGGGAGAAAACTTGAGGACTATTTGTGACTAACTGTGTTACATGTTATTTCAGTTTCTGTTCTGTGGAAAGTATAAAACATTCTGAAAACAAAAGGGTTTTAATGTAGACTTCTTTTTTCTCTTCATTACTAGTTGTAATAGTCTGATAATGATGCTGAGTATGTCTCTTTTTAAAGGAAAAAAAAAACAACAACACACAAACAGTGACTATACACATGGACCTCATCTAATGGACTGCACAGGAACTGGTCTGTGGAAAGAATCTTTTAAAAAAGAGTTCAATAGAATCACTCAAAACCAGTCCAGGTGCTGACTGTGGAACAGACCATGAATTACTTACTTGCAAGTTCAAATTGAGGCTGAAAAAAATATAAACAAGTTCACAAGAAACAAAATATAACCTTGAGCCTATCTCAACTGAATTTGAAAATCTTCTCCAGAATAGGCTCGAGGCACTGAACACTAATGATTGAAGTCCACATGAATTGTGCGATGACACCAAAGATATTCCTCATGAAGAAAGAAAAAGGTTATTACACAGACAAGGAAGAAAGGAAAGACCAAAATGGATGTCAGAAGAGACTCTGAAAACTGCACTAGAATATCAAAGAAGTAAAGAAATACCAAAGTAGAAGAAATGAACAGGTTTCAGAGTAGTCTGAGATGAAAAAGCAAAGTACTCTAAAGAAATGTACAAACAGCTGGGGTTAGAAAATAAAAATAAAAAGGAAAGAACTAGTTTGGCATTTCTAAAACTGAAAAACAAAATCAAGTCTTGAGCTTCAATACTGAAGGAGGCTATAGGCAAAATCTTGAATGATCCAGGAAGCATTAAAAGAAGATAGAAAAACAACTACAAGATATCATCTCACCCCAGTCAGAATAGCAAAATTTAACAGAACAGCAAGCAACAAATGCTGGCAAGGTAGTGGAGAAACTGGAACCCTATTCACTTTTGGTAGTAGTGTAAAATGGTTCAACTACTGTGAAAATGGTGTGGCGCTTTCTCAAAAAGTTGCAAATAGAGATATCATTTGACCCAGCAATTCCACTACTGGGAATATACCCTAAAGAGGCCATAACCAACTCCAAGCAGATATATGCACACCCATGTTTGTGTGAAACAAGGAAATAAAGGCTTCATTCTCTTAAAAAAAAAAGTTATCCACCAGATGCTCTGCTGGAGAAGGAGAGGCACGATCTCCTCCAGTACCAGTCAGATCTGATTTGACGGTACACGTAAAAATAATACAATAAAAAACTGAAAAAAAAAGAAAAAAATTACAAAAAAGTTGCAAATAGAGATACCATTTAACCCAGCAATTCCACTACTGGGAATATACCCTAAAGAGACCATAACCAATACCCAAGCAGATATATGCACACCCATGTTTGTCGCAGCTTTGTTCACAGTATCAAGGAGTTGGAAACAACCCAAGTGCCCATAAACAAACGAATGGATAGAGAAGCTTTGGTATATTCACACAATGGAATACTACGCTGCATTGAAAAACAAGGAACTCATGCAATATTATTCAAAATGGGTGACCCTGGAGGACATTATGCTGAGTGAAATATCTCAGTCACAAAAGGACAAATACTGCATGGTGCCACTGTTGTAGAATGGGACTGACATCAGGGTTGGAGTAAGACTGAGAAAAACTGCATAAATTATGTATACTGCATTGAAACAGATGAGGGAGAGAACAGTTTAAAAGTGATATATGATAGGGTATTATGGTTATCACAAGAGTCCAGAATTAAGGTTGCAGAGTAGAGTATACTCGGGGCGGTGGAGGGGGGGGGTCCGGGGGGATTGTATACCAATGAAAGAATTTTTCTTTTACTTTTCAAAGAGAGAAGCAAACTGAGGAGGGAGGGCTGGGCAGGGAGAAAAGTGCAACAGTGAATGAAAGGAAATCCAAAATCTCTGTAAATGTTCATTAAAATTAATAAAATTTTTAAAAAGTGAACCTTTTAAAAAAATCAAAAGGCACATCACATTAGGAAAATCTGCTGCCAAGGACCTTTCCAAAGTGCTAAGAAGCAATGATGTTAGTTTAAAGACTAAGGTGCATGTGATTCAAGCCATGGTATTTTCAATTACTACACATCTGAAAGCTGGACAATGAATAAGGATCACAGAAGAAGTATTGACGACTTTGAGTTGTGGTGTTGGAGAAGAGTACTGAATATAGCATGGATGGCCATGAGAACAGATATGTCTTAGAGAAAAGTAGAACCAGAGTGCTCCTTGGAGGGAAGAATATCAAAGCTTCATCTTATATACTTTGTGCACATTGTGAGGAGGAGTCAGTCCTTGGAAAAAGACATCATGTTTGTAAAGGTGGATGGGTCAATGAAAAAAACGGAACATCTACAATGAGATGAACTGACATAAGGAATTTAACAATGGGTGTTAGTATATCAGAGATAGAGAACAGCACAGGAGAGGGCAAGATTCAGACCTGTTCATAGGGTTGCAATGCATTGTAACTGACTAGATGTCACTTAACAATATACTTATGGAGTCCTGGTGGCCAAGTGAGGAGGAAGTTGTGCTGATCACCCAACGGTGATGTCTCTCCAGTGCTCTGAGCCCGCCAACAACTTGAAGCAAGAAAGCGGGGCAATCTCTGCTGCAATTTATGGCCTGCTTGAAGGGTCAACTATGAGTAGGTTCTAACACCATGGAAATGAGGTTTTTTTAGTGAGTTACTACATTTAGAGTTAGAATTGGGAGGGGATCCAGATACTGTGATTGTATTTACCATGTAATAGTTTTAATAAGATACAATCTATATAGTATAACTTTTATCCCTTCTAGTGCACAATTAGTAACTTTACAGAGTTGTATCATCATCATAGTCTAATCTTGGGACATTTTCATCATCTCAAATAGAAATTGCAACCATTAGCAGTTACTCCCCAAATCCCACTTTGTCCCAGCTTTAGGCAACTATGAATCTAGTTTCTGTCTCTATAGATTTGCCTATTCTAGAGAGTTCACATCAATGAGGATCACACAATGTGTGTTGGAACTGCTTCTTTATGCTTCATGCTTCTTTCCAATGAGTTACTCAAATGTCAAAAGCAGGGGGGTGGAAACTCCAACTAGTCTCTGAAGCTATGTGAGCTATTTGTCTGCCTTCTGCGCATCTGGATTTCAGCATTCCAACTCTACAATGTCAGCTTTCGTGGTGAAATGTAATCTTAATTTAGTCTTTGCAGTTACTGTTCTGAAGTTTGTGCCAATGTGTAATGAATGCAAACATCAATGTTTATTTAACTGAAACATAAAACAAGCTCAGGGATGTCCGGGGAAGCTTAGGCAATCTTTCCCCTTCTCTTTACTGTCACCCTGGCAAAATTATACAGAAAGGCTCCCCATCAGCACAACCTTGAAGTTCCTCTGACTTTCCAGGCCTCGTGGAAAATCTTACTTGTTTGTCAGAGCAGAAACAACATAAATGCCCTTATAAGGAGATAAGAGCGACAGGAGGATGATGATGCATGCTCTGCAGCCTCCTCCCTACCCCACTCAGACCTGCACCAGGACTGAGACTAGCTCAAGAGCCAGAGCATGAAAAGACACCCAGGATGGATGTCTGTAGATAGTTTCCTCTTTGAAAGAAGGCCAGTTTCAAGAAGGTTGCCTTTCCCAGAATGTCTCCCTCTGGTGCCAAGTATTGCTACTAAGAAAATAAGTGTAGCTGCAGCCTGAAATAAAAACTTGTGAAAACAAAGTATTTGTCATTTGGCTGTTATTTTGGGCACTGAGTGGATTCCATATGTGACAGAGGAGAACCGCTCCACAGAGTTTTCTTGGCTCTGACCTTTACAGAGCAGATCACCAGAACTTTTCCCTGGAGCGCCACTGGGTGGGCTGAACTGCCCAAACTTTAAGTTAGTCATCCAGCAAAAGCCATTCACCTCACCCAGGGCCTTCAGAATAAGAAAAACATTTAATAAAGCAAGTATTTGTACTGTAGGGTAGCAAATACCATCAGACGATTAGTGAGATTCTCCATTTTAACACAGCTAATAGCAGATCGTTGGCTGTTGTACATTGGGTCGCTATGAGTTGCAGGCGACTCAACGGCACATAACAACAAACAACAACAATAGCAGATCATTCAACTGGGTGGATCACAATATATTATGGATAACACTGAGAAAATGAGAATTCCAGAACACTTAACTTGCATACATGGACCAAAGAGAAGTCATTTAAAAAATATAGAGTAGGAAAGGGGGGCAGTGCAGCTCTTACCAATGTTTGCCCTCAGCCCTGTCTGATGCCGTTTTGGGCCTCAATCCAATTACACCATGGGTGACTAACAAACAGCATATTGCTGGAAAAAGGAGAAAGTACAGGGGGATACTGTGTGGTTGAAAATCAGGAAAGGTGTATGTCATGGCTACATCCTTTCTCCATAACTATTTTTTCAGTGTACTTAACAAACATTCAAGAACCTGAACCCTACGGAGAAGAATATGGCATCCGAATTGGAGGAAGACCCATGAACAACCTGTGTTATGTTTTGTAGATGACACAGTCTTGTTTGCTGAATATGAAAAGGATTTGAAGCACTTACTGAATTAAGATCAAAGATCACAGCCTTTAGTGTGGATTGCACCAAGAAAATAAAAATCTTCACCACTGGACCAATGGCAATGTCACAAAGATAGTGACAGGATTGTTGATCCTCAATCAACACCCATGGAAGCAGCAGTCAAGACATATTGTACTGGGCAAAAAGCCTTCAAAGGGCTTCTTTAAAGTGTTAAAGAGCATATGTGTCACAGTAAAGACGAAGGTGCACCTGATTGACACCTTGTTATTCTCCTATCTCACATATTTTGGGCCTGCTATCAGGAGAGGCCAGACCTTGGAAAATAACATCTCACTGAGCCACAGACAGACAAGGGAGTAGAGAGGAAGCTCCCACTCACTTGCTTTAAGTGTGGATTTGAAGGACACATGGCCAAGGGCAGCCCACATCAGGTCCTCATGGATGACAGGACTGACAGGTCCCAGCTCCCACCTGGAAACAAAGGAGGATGCTTCAATGATTTAGATCCTCCCAGAAGAGCTGTGGGTGAGCATTAACATTACTGGTAAGTATATTCATTTTCTCCTGGACACAAGAGCCTACTATTTGGTCCTAAAAGCCTTCTGAAGTCCCAACTCTTCTCACTATTTCTTAGTTGTTGGAATTAATGGAAAACCTCATAAACAGTTCCTTACTTCACCTCTGCCTTGCATGTGGTGGGCTTCGAGCTCTAAAACAACCCAGTGGTAGATGGAATTTGGTCCAGGACTTAAGAACAATAAATGACGTAGTTGCGCCTCTACATGTTGTGGTTCCTAACCTTTATACTATAATAGACAAAGTCTTGTCAATAAGCCTTTTATTTTAAAAACTACCTTCCCTCTGTAACTTGATTTGTGCCACTGTTAGAACCTCTCCTTGGAATATTATTGCTATTAATTTTTGACTCATGTACTTTTAACTTGTTAGTTAAGTTTGTGTCTTCTAGGCTGCGACACTTCCATGATACATCTTCAAGGATATGAACATGTATGGCTAAGCACAATTGATAACAGTGCATCTAAATACCAAAATCAATCTCCACAATAGTCTACGTGTTTCCTATTGCCAAAGGGGCTCTTTAGAGTAGTGAGAGAAGATCTTCACCCTGAAACCCACAGCATCCCTTTTCAGCAGGAAGTAGCTAAGAGAATACACCATCCTGTTTTCCTTATGAATCAGGGTGAAGTCTCTCTCAGGGAGGAGTGATAGGGAAAGGCAAAGAACACACTGACAAAGGAGGTTCATCAGAACTGGTTTTGACAAGCACTGTGGCAATGAGACAATTAAGGAGGGGAAAAAAGAGGAATGAACTGGGGGGGGGGGGGTAGAGAAAATAGTTGCAACAATGAATGAACGGAAATCCAAAATCTCTGTAAATGTTCATTAAAAATTAATAAAATTTTTAAAAAAAATAACATCTCACTTAGAAAAGTAAAGGCTATACATAACCTTTACAGAAGGTTAGAGCCCTTCTCTTTCTCAGTGGAAAAAATATCTTCAAGGATTGACAAGATAGCTTCAACAGGACACAGGCAGCAGACATTACAAAGATGGTTTAGATCAGGTAAAGTTCTCAATCTATTGTATGGAGAGTCACTACAAACTGGAGCTGACTTGATGGCACCTAACAACAGCAGAGAGATAAAATGGAGAAAACATGTTTTCCTTCTGTCTGAGCTGTTGTTTTCCCCACAGCTGGTCTCCATTCTTGGTGACTCCAAATGCAGTGGACGGAAACACTGGTTACAGATTGAACCACTGTGATCCATAAGCTTTTCATTGGCAGATCTTTTAGAAATGAACCACCAGGTCTTTTCTTCTTCTTTCTTTCTCTTCTTCTTATTTTCTTGTTGTTTTTGTTATGCGCCATCGTACAACAGCCCTAAACCCTGCTCTGTCCTGTGACAACCTCACCATCTCTAGTACACCTATCCCCATTACCCCAGTCACTGAATCAATCCATCTCATAGAGGGTCTTCCTTTCCTGCACTGTCCCTCCATGCTCCCAAGCATGACGTCCCTCTCCAAGGACTGGTTCCTCCTTGCAATATGTCCAAAGCATGTCAGACAAAGCTTCAGAATTCTTGCCTCCAAGGAGCAGCCTGGTTTAACTCTCTCCATGACGAACCTCTTCGTTCTTTTAGCAGTCCATGGTATATTCAATACTATTCTCCAATATCACAGCTCAAAAGCATCAATTATTCTTCTATCATCCCTAGTCATTGCCCAGCTCTCTGATGGATAACAAGTGATTACAAAAGCCATAGTTTATCTTAATTTTGATATTTCACAGCATAACATCCACACCTAGATACAGACACATCCAAGCTGTCTGCACTGGCAGGCAGGTGGCAGCTGTTTATGAGGGGTGCTGGTCAGGCATTAACCTGAATCTTGCACATGGGAAAAAGAGAATTCAGCCTCAGAACCAGTGAGTCAAACCAAATGAGCAACAGCCACTATCTACCTTCACTTTTTACCTCATCTCACCTCCCCTCACTTCTGAGATCCCAATCTCCTTCATCAGCCTCATCCTGGGGGATTTGTTTAAAAGCCACATACCAAAGTGTTTAGAGAATGCAAAGCATGAGGTCAGTCATCAGGCTCTGATTTTCAGACAGATAAGAAGCAAGGTGAGGAAATATTTACATACCATTGACCATAAAATTAAAGTGAATTATTTATTTACAGGTTCTCCTGGGTTTCAGGTATTCTGCTTTGGTTTGATTTTCTTAAAGGGACAAAGAGATTTTCACTAGTATTAAAAAGACTTTTATGCGGAGGGCTCCGGCTTTGGATAGCCCCCTTCTGTGGTGGGCCCCCACATCTGGAGGTCCCCCCACCTGTGGATGATCCATGCCTATGGAGGTCCTCCACCTTTGGAGGGCCCCCACCTATGAAGGTCCCCGGCCTTTGGGGTGCCCCACCAAACTGAATTAGTAAATCGTAAAAAAGCAAAAAAAAAATACTTTTAATAATTCTAACAACTTCTAACTTGTAACCTTGAATCAATGCATGTTTATCAAGAACCTACATTTGTCCAAAAGCAAGAATAGGAAAGAAAATCTAAGATGCACTGAAACAATTAATCACAGAGAGTAATCGACACACATAACTTAAGGTCCATGACCCCAAGACCAGCAAACCTGGATGGAGCCCAGCTACCACTGCTGACTACTCACTCCAACAGGGTCAAAGTAGAAGGTGCTGGGTAGAGTTGGGGGAAATGCAGAACAAAGATCAGAGACATAAAAAGGGCCGGGTTTACCAGCCTGATGGAGATGGTGGAATCCCCAAGACTATGGCCCTCAGTCACCCTTTGTTTTTTGTGTTTTTTTTTATGGAAAAGTAAAAGAAAAGATTCTTTCATTGTTTTACAAACCCTCCCCCAGGTCCCCTCCACCATGTAGCCCTCGCTCTAGACTCCTGTGATGACAGAAATACCTAGTCACATATCTCTTTTAAACGGTTTTCTCCCTCCTCTGTTTCAGTGCAGTATACATTATTGAACCCATCTTACTCAGTCTCTCCCCAACCCCGAGGTTAGTCGCACTCTACAACAGTGGCATCATGTAATATTTGTCCTTTTGTGACTGGGATATTTCACTCAGCATAATGTTCTCCAGAGTCAACCATTTTGAATAATATTGCATGAGTTCCTTGTTTTGTAATGCAGCATAGTATTCCATTGTGCGAATATACCACAGCTTCTCTAGCCATTTGTTCGTTGATGGGCACTTAGGTTGTTTCCAACTCCTTGCTATTGTGAACAAAGCTGCAATAAACATGGGTGTGCATACATCTGCTTGGATGTCAGCTATGGTCTCTTCAGGGTATATTCCCAGTAGTGGAATTGCTGGGTCAAATGGTATCTCTATTTGCAACTTTTTGAGAAAGCGCCATACTGCTTTCCACAGGGGTTGCACCATTTTACACACCCACCAACAGTGAATCAGGGTTCCAGTTTCTCCACAGCCTCGCCAGCATTTGTTGCTTGCTGTTCTGTTAAATTTTGCTATTTTGACTGGGGTGAGATGATATCTCATAGTTGTTTTAATTTGCATCTCTCTTAGGGCTAGGGATTTTGAGCATTTCTTCATGTGCTTGTTAGCCATCTGAATGTCGTCTTCGGTGAAGTGCCTGTTCATATCCTGTGCCCATTTTTCTATTGGATTATTTACCTTTATCCTGTTGTGGTGCTCAAGTATTTCATAAATTCTGGATATAAGTCCCTTATCTGATATGTTATTACCGAATACTTTTTCCCAGTCAGTGGCTTCCCTTTTTACCCTACTGGAGAAGTTTTTGGATGTGCATAGGGATTTGAGTCTTAGAAGATCCCATTCATCTATGTTATCTTCTCCTGGTTGTAGGTCTCAGTCACCCTTTGAGTCTGTAACAAAACTCACTCCTGTGGCTCAACTTTCAGCCAAACAGAGAGGCCTATAAGGTAAACAATTATACCACAGAGACACCCACTCTTAGAATAACCAACTGTTGTTGTTGTTGTTATGTGCCATCGAGTGGCTAGCGGCTCATAGTGACCCTATGCACACAGTCCTATACCCTGTTCTATCCTGTGCCAACTTTGCAATCTCAGACACACCTATCCCCATTACCCCAGTCACTGAATCAATCCATCTCATCAAGGGTTTAAAGGTTAAAATAAAACATGCAAGAATAAACCCAAAAGGCAAAAAGGGATATAAAGATTAGCGGAAATGCAAACTATAAGGAGGAAGTGAGGAAAGGTGATTACATTCTGAGTACTGGAATTAATGTTATAAAACAAAATATGTATGAATTATTGAATGAAAAACCAATTTGCTTTGTAATTTTTCGCTTAAATCATAATTTAAAAAAATAATCTGCATTTGTTTATGTGTTTGCTATAAAAAGCTGTGTTGTGAACAATGTTTGTTCTAAGAAGGGGACTTTATTCATCCACTTGGTCATTAATCTTCTATGACATCCCTGATCTATTTCTAAGTAACCTACTAGTAGAAAAACTTCCACTTGAGAGTTCTTAAGTTATTCCTTCTGGGGGGGGGGGGGATCAAATTTCTAAACCAACCAGAACTAGAAAGCAGGATGAATAATCTAAAATTTCCAGACTCATTTTTAAAGGTAAGGTCCAAACCAAGTAACCCACAAAATTATCTAGAACAATAGAAGCTCTCTGAGAGGGTTGCCCAAATCATCTGTGGTCTCTTCTCAAAAGATTTGGGTGTGGCGGGAAGAAGTTACTAAATTGGAAAGGTAAGAGCACTCACTACTCGACAGTTGTCAATACTGACACAGTGTTTCCTGTTTTGACACATTCTTTTCTATTGTAAAAAATATGAATCACACATTTGTCAATTTGACATTTCTCACATGCACAATTTAGAGACAGCAATTATGTGAATAATGTTATGCAATTACCATCAGCATTCATTGCCAAATGTCCCATCAACACAAATTCACTGCTTCCTAAACAATAACTCCTCATTCCCTTCTTCCTATTCCTGTAATAAAATTCTGGTCTCTGAAGCACTTGCTGCAGGGGGTCAAAGACTGCAAACTTTAATATGGATTGAAGCTCAACTTCAAGAAAACAGATTCTCACCACTAGGCCAATTAGCAGCATCATGATGGACAGTGAAGACACTGAGATTGTTAACAGCTTTCGTTTGCTTGGCTCCACAATCAACACTCTTGGTACCAACCGCCAGGAAATCAAAAGAGTAACTGCATTAGGAAAGTCTGCTGTCAGAGACATCTCCAGAATACTGACAAGCAACGATGTCTATCTAGAGACTAAGGTGTGCCTGATTCAGGTTATGGTCTTTGTAATTACATTCTATGCATCAGAAAGCTGGACAATGACTAGAGATGATAGAAGGAGAATTGATGTCTTTGAGCTGTGGTGCTGGAAAAGAGTATTGAATATACTGTAGACTGTTAAGAGAACAAACAGGGTCATCCCAGAAAGGGTGAAAGCAAGCTTCTCCTTGGAGGCAAGGATTCTGAAACTCTGTCTGACATACTTAGGGCATGTTGCAACAAGGGACTGTCCTTGGAGAGGGACATTATGCTTGGGAGGGTAGAGGGACAGTGCAGGAGGGGAAGACCCTCCATGCGATGGACTGACTCAGTGACTGGAGTAATGGTGGTAGGTGTGTCAGAGATGGTGAGGTTGGCTCAGGATAGAGCAGGATACAGAGCTGTTGTACACATGATTTCTATGAGTCAAAGGTGACTTGACAGCACATAACAACAACAACATACATTTGTATAGTCTAGGTATCTTTTATGAAAGCTGCTCTGAGACATTTCACAATAGGAATAGACTAACAGTTATCCAGAGAAAGTAATAGTAACATAACAGTCAGCATTATTAAGGTGCCAGGCATGAGTGAAGTGCTCACTGACTCCTCAAAACAGTCGCATGATCTAGGTACTATTGTTCCCAAATACTATCAGGGAAACTGAGGCACAGTAAGTTTAAGCAACTTGCTCAAACTCACACAGCCAGTGAGTGACTCAGAGTCCATGTCTGCGACTGATAAAGGAAGTCATTCTTTGAGTCAACAAACAAGCTGGATTTGTTGGAGTTCTGGTGGCACAGTCTATAATATGTGGCTCTGCTACTACGCCTCCAGCAGTTCAAATCCACAAGCTGCTCTCTAAAAGATATGTAGTTTCCTCCCTTTAAGATTCTGCCTTGGAAACCTAACGAAGGGCCACTCCATTGTTGTTGTTAGGTGCCATCAAGTCAACTATGCCTCCTAGCAACCCTACAAATAACAGATGTGAAACATGCCCTAGCCAGTGCCATCCTAACCATCTCTGAGTCAGAATCAATAAAATAGCAGTGAGTTTGAGTTTAATTTTGACCATAAATTAAGTAATATGGAAGTTTTACAAATAAATATGGTCTTTGTTCTTAAGGAGGAGGAAACTTAATGAGGGTAATTTAGTAGGGAAACAAGATAAGCACATAAGTAAATAGTAATGCAGAATAAGTTTTCTATGTGGGTCAAAGTAGGGAAGAAAAGCCCTCATCTAATATCTGGGTAGACAGATGAAGCAACCTTAATTCTGAAGATAGAATCTAAGCCACATCTTAAAAGAAGGCAGTGTTTTTGATCAGTAGATACTTGGGGAAGGATCGAAGTCATTCTAGATGGAAGACAAGATACAACAATATTGGAGAGTCTCAACACAGCATGTGTTTTCGTCACAGACTGAAGTGGATGCTCAGGTCAGCTGGAACCAGGCATGAGCCAGGACACAGGTCTCCAGATCCCCATCCACTGCACTCTTTCCACTACTCTTCATTTGCCTAATTATAATATGGGCTCCTCCTAATTTTGGTCACAACTTCTTTGCACTAAAGACCTTTACCTCTGATGCTACATAAGGGCTGGTTTGTTCTCAGACTCTCTCCCAGGCTACTTTGTTCAGCTAGAAGTTGACACCTAGCTCTGATCTGCTGCCAGAAAGCTGAGCATGACTGTAGGCGCAGCCTCAGCTTCTTAATACTCATGGCATTTAGCACATGCAGATAAAATAATTTCTCAAACTTCGTAATGGCACTCATCTCATTTACTTAGATACAATCATTCTACCAAGATGGTTTCTCCCTCCTAGAGGATATGTAATCCCCATCAGAAGAAAATCTCTGTCCCATTCAAAGGGTGAATTATGAGTAAGGTTCAGACTCTAACTTCAAGGAATCCAGGGTCAAGAGGAATGACAAACACAAAAACAAGAATTACACTGTCAAATGCTAGAAGTGTCATGTTGTGCCCAGAGAAAGCTGTAAAGGAAAGGGTATCTCATAAAGACTGAGGAAACCAAGGTTTACAGAAATCACACCAACTCAGCAGAGAACCAAAGGTGAGTAGAAGATAGTCAGGCAAAAAAGGTTGCAAGAACTTCCAAGAAGTACTAAGGCAAGAAATCGTGTGATTTGTAAAGAATCAAGAGTCATTTGGTGTGAGGCATACATCAGAAAGGAGTCATAAAGGAAGGACAAGGAGAGGACCTGTCGGGTTTACATATATATTTAGTATGCTATTGTATTATCTCAAATATGTAACAAAATACTTCAGATGCAGTGGAACTTCTAAGACATTTTTTTTTCTGTGACACTGATGTGCCAAACGTGGTAATGGGTACCGATGGTGGACAGTGTTTGCTGGAGCTTCCCAACTAAAACAAGCCTGGAAGCAGGAGCGGCATCCACTTCCAAAATGGCTTGCCTCTGGAAACTCTATGTACAAACAGTGCTCAGGCCGTTCGTTTATAGGGTTGCTATGAGTCGTCTAAGACTCGATGGCACCTAACAACAACAACCATAAATTTTTATTGTAGTGAAAACACAAATCAGAAAAGGAGACAAGAATGAATGCACAACTCAAACAAATAGAATCAATGTCACAGATATTGTTACATGTACGAATAACTGAATTGGTACATGTTTTGCTGTATATATTCTCAACAATAAAATTAATTTTTAAAAAAGATTAAGTGTTTTCTAAAGTACCGTCCAGCTCTTGAAAGTCACTGTTGCTGCTCAAGACCTCACTGAGACTTGAGTTCTGAATATTGGAAGATTTCATTGAGAGTATCATGCCTCACCTATGCGCTTATGGAAAATGTTTGCTCCATTAACGTATCTATTTAGGAGAGGAGGTGTAATATTAAATCTATCTTGAAAGTAAGCTATATTGTTCAGTTGGATTAGTGCTTCCTCTGGGTGCACTGTCTAACTCAGGCCTTGGACTAGAAGCTGTTGAGGTGAGGGTTAAAAACAGGTCCTTTCCAAGCTCTGGAAGGGGTTATACGGAAGTTGAAGTAGAAAGTATTCAGGCTTCCCTCCTGAGATCCAAGGGTGTTCCCGAACCACAGCAGAAAGCAGATGTCATGTGATAGCAGAATCCATCTGCGATGATTTTCTTCTACAAACAAGCTGTAAGTCACTGGAATCTAGCACCATTTTTGTCTAGTCCCAATAAATCATGAATAAAGGATGTTCAAAATATGCACCCAAAGTCGGTCCCAGCTCCTCACAAGGATGTGTCCATGAACCATACACACCCTAAACATTACAATGTTAAATAAGGTCTTCAAATGAAGAACCCTAGAAAGTATCAGAGTATCTGAGATTCTTTCTGTGTAATTTCTGGCTAGTAGGTAAGAAAGTTGAGGATAATGTAAATCCAGGGTTGGGGGTTGTCCTTTTCAACTATCTTGACTGAATATTAGGAGCACGCTTGAGAAGCCATTTATCTTTCTTGGCTTTAGGTTGAGGTCAACCACAGGTACCCCAAACTCACTAACAGTGCCCTGTTCCATAGGGTGCATATGTCATAAGATCAAGGTGGGCTGAAGCAGGCAAACAAGGGCCCTAGGGTTCCTTAGACGTGGTACAGCTAGCCCTGGAAGATACTCAACTGGCAAGTATAGGATCTCCCACGTGAAAAGAGCTCTGGGCCCTTACATGTAGGCCTTTGATCCCCTTGGCTATCTATCTAGCTGTCTCCCTAGGGCCACACTTCTGCCCCAAGTACCCCAACTTCTGATTTTTCTTTGTGTGTGTGTGTGAATTTTGTTCAATTCAGGGGATAGATTCCAAGGTTTGAAATGTTTCTTGTGAAGAGATACAAAGACTTTTATTAGCATTTCTGTTAAACCTCTTATCCCAGACAAAAAAAACCATTTGATTCTGGAACATACACAGCAATATCCAATGATGTTCTTAATTAGCTAAGATTCTACTTAAAGTAGAAAGATTCAACTTAAAGTAGAATCTTCTTCTTCATTAACTAAGATTCTACTTTAAATAGATCCTAATTTCAAGTGCCCATTGTTCAGCAGATCCCAGACAAAAAGGCACTTTTATCATTCTATCAATGACAACTATCCCAGGCACCCTTATTTTTAATAGTAACTTCATAGCGCACACTGTCACTCCCTTCATGAGGGTCTTGTTTGCCTGTCATTCTGAGACTTTTCTTGAATTCTGCCTGTCATAAGTTAGAGAGATCCATTTCTAAAAACTTAATAGGATCTTTCAACTCAAACTTGTTCCAAGACTCTTTCCCCCTTTCTCCTTTGCAAGAGCAGCTTTGTCAATAAATGATCAATAATGACTCACAAATACAGAGTGGGCCAGGAGACTCTAGCCTAGGGATGACATGATAATCTATTAAAAGCAAAGGTCCCGGAGTCAGACCCTCACCAGGGTTCAAATACTGACTCTGCCAAATTGATGTAGTAGCAGCTCAGCCAAGTTACTTAACCTTTGTTTCATCATGTATAAAAGGATGAGCAATCGCCTCCCATGCAATTAACTGCCTCTGAAAACGCACCAGTGGGTCAGCTATATACTCTACGGTATATAGAAACAAAGGAAAAATCATAGCAACCACTCCTATAAGATTGTTGTTAGGTGCTGTTCACTCAAGTATGACTCACAGCAACCCTATGAACAACAGATGTGAACCCTGATCTACCCTGTGCCATCCTCATGGTCACCGACACACTTGAGCCCACGGCTGCACTGTCATTCCATCTAGTTGAGGGTCTTCTCTTTCATCAACCCAATCATGTCCCCCTCCAAGGAAGAGTCTCTCCTAGAAACATCCCCAAAGTAGGTGAGACCAAGCTTTGTTATCTTTGCCTCCAAGTAGCACTCTGGCAGTACCTTCTCCAAGACATATATCTGTTTGCTCTTTTGACAATCCATAGATTATTCAATACTCTTCTCAAACACCACAATTCAAAGGCATCAATTCTTCTCTGTAATCCTTACTCACTGTCCAGCTCTCAGAAGCAAAGCACGTGACTGAAAAGAACTTGACCTAAATCAGGCACACTTAGTCCTCAAACTGGGATCACTGCTCCTCAGTTAATCTGGAGAGGTCCCTGACTGACTTTCCCAATGCAATACATATCCTGATTGCTACTCCCTGGGCTGTTAAGAGGTTGAAAATGTGATAATAGTTTTTAAATATTCAAAATAGTGCCTGTTGAATAAGCAGATCTTCTTTGAAAAGCTGTGGCAAAATAATAACATCATTGTTGTTGTTGTGTACTGTGGAGTCAGAACCAACCCAGAGCTGACTCTCCAGCGGGTTTTTAGACGCACATAAATCGCATAGAGAAGACTGTCCGTCTTTCCCCAGAAAAAT
This sequence comes from Elephantulus edwardii, assembly GCF_000299155.1. NCBI lineage: Eukaryota > Metazoa > Chordata > Mammalia > Macroscelidea > Macroscelididae > Elephantulus > Elephantulus edwardii. Next base: position 184,951 of record NW_006400304.1, read on the forward strand.
GGTGGATTCGAACCCTGTGCCTTCAGGATTGCAGCATTGTTTCTTACCACAGACTACCAGATTTGCATAAATAGCATTAAAACTTACCATTTTAACAACTTTTAAGGGGACAATCCAGTGAGATTAATTTCATGCACAATGTTACTCCTGAGTGAGCTGATGAACCTTCTACTAAATAGTGGTAAGGGTGTTTCTAGAGTCCTGCGAGGTGTGCAGGTTATTCCATTGTCTCCTCCTACTTTTAGGTCTTTGCTATATATCAAACAGCAAAGCCCCACCCAAAGGCCTTTGTTGTACGGGACAGTCCTTTCCTCTTAATTTGTTCCTCTTTTATAAGCAGAATTGTTTATTGTGGGAAGGAGTACTACATGCGGAGGAATTGCTAACGCCGTCCCTCCTGGAAGACAAAGAGGAAAACTAGTCCCTACCCAAAACGTGACAAAATGAGGCTGAGAAGCCTGGTCACCCCAAGGCCAACACCGCCTACCGCGGCCATCCCCACGTCCTCGAAAACCGGAAGCGGGGCAATCGAGCCGCCCAGGCTTCTGCGCATGCGCCGGAGATTTTCCAGCGCGCATGGCCGCGGGGGCGCGCACGCTGGCGCTCGCTCAAGGCTCTGTGAACGCGCAAGCCAAATGGCCTTCAGGAGGAGCTGCGCCTTTTCTCCCCCTGGCGGACAGGAGTGAAGCAACAGCGTTTGGGAGAGTAGGGAATTAGGACAGTGCAGAGCATTACCCAATGTTGAACTGGAAGAGAGTTTTAGGCCTTGTGGAATTTGACCTCGTTTTCTAGCACCTCCCCTCTTTCCTAACACTTAATTTCGAGTTTGGAGGGAGGAAAAAGTAAAAGTAGGAATCTTGAGCTCCTAATGTGTGCTGGATATTATTAAATCTTCCTAAAAGTTTTCTGGAATTATTAGTAATATTTTACAAAGAAGAAGAAAACTGGGGCCCAGAGAAGATGACCAACCCAGAAGAACATGGCTGACTAGAGAATGACAATGCTAGAACTCAGACCGATATGATCTAAAAGATCCTGATTGCAGTCCTGACCTGTTGAGAATGGGACCCTGAGTTGAGAGCTTAACTGTCTCTGCAATAAGGCCCAGAACAGTTTTCATAGTTAAGTTCAAGAAAGCTCTGACAGCTAATATAGCAGCTAGCAGCCAGGTTCACTTCCTATTAAGATTGCTGGGCATGAGAGATTTTAAGGTCAGCCACATGTCTATACTATCAGGCAAGATCCTAGCTATAGTCTAGGAGCTCAGGACAGGGTATTCTCAGGTATCTGAAAACATATTCTGTATGGATTACTAGCCCTCGGTGGCACAAAGTGTTTGCACTTTGCTGGTAACTAGGGAACTCTGGTGTGATAGTGGTAAGGAATTGCACTGCCAATGCAAAGGTAAGCAGTTCAAATCCACCAGCTGTTCCTTGGGAGAAAAATGGAAAATCTTCTGCACAATTTAGTTGTTATGTGCCATCAAGTAGCCTGCAACTCATAGTGACTCTCTGTACATTAGTTCTGAACCCTGCCCTATCCTGAGCTAATTTCATCATCTCTGACAGACCTAATCCCATTTCTCTAGTAGTCACTGAGTCTATCCATCTCATCCTGGATCTTCCTTTCCTGCACTGTACCCTCCACCTTTCCACCTTCTTCAAGGACTGGTCCTTCCTGATATGTGAAACAGAGCTTCAAAATTCTTGCCTTCACCCTCTCCAGGACAGACTTTTTTGTTCTCCTGGCCATCCACGGTATGTTCAACACTCTTTCCCAGCACCACAATTCAGCTCAATTCTTCTTCTACCACCCTTAGTTATTGTCCAATTCTTGGATGTACAGCAAGTAATTGTGAAGACCCTGGCCTGGATCAGGCTCACCTTAGTCTCTAGACAGACATAGTTGCTCTTCAGTACTCCAGAGAGGTCCCTAACAGCTGAAAACCCACTGGAAGGTCGGCTATGGGTCGGTTCTGGCTTAATGGTACACCACAAAAACAACACTGACTTAGAAATTAATGGTTCAAACTCACCCATCAGTGCCACAGATGAAAAGTCTAGCAATCTGCTTCTGTAAAGATCACAGCTGCACCACAATAAGATAAAGGTAAACAACCCAATTGCAAAATGGGCACAGAACATGAACAGGCATTTCACCAAAGAAGACATTCAGATGGCAAACAAATACATGAAGAAATGTTCAAAATCCCTAGCTCTAAGAGAGATGCAAATCAAAACAACTATGAGATATCATCTCATCCCAATAACCATAGCAAAATTCAACAGAGTAGCAAACAACAAATGCTGGTGAGGTTGTGGAGAAACTGGAACATTTATTCACTGTTTGTGGGAGTGTAAAATGGAGCAACCACTCTGGAAGGTGATATGATGCTCTCTCAAAAAGTTGAAAATAGAAATACCATTTGACTCAAAAATTCCACTACTGGGAATATACCCTAAAGAAACCAGAACTGCCAACCAAGCAGATATATGCACACTCATGTTTATTGCTGCATTGTTCACAATAGCAAAAATTTGGAAAGAACCCAAGTGCCCATCAACAAACAAATGGATAGAGAAGCTGTGGTATATTCACACAATATAATACTATGCAGCATTGGAAAAACAAGGAACTCATGAAATATTATACAAAATGGGTGACCCTGGAGGACATTATGCTGAGTGAAATATCTCAGTTACAAAAGGACAAATACTGCATAATGCCACTGTTATAAAACAGGACTTACATCGGGGTTGAAGGGAAACTAAGAGGGGAAACTAATAATGTACGTAGACTGTGTTGAAACAAATGAGGGAGAGAACTGCTTAAAAGGAATATATGATTAGGTACTATTTGCATGACAACAGTCCAGAATAATAGTTGCATAGTAAAGTGGACCAGAGTGGGAGGAGATTGTATAACAATGAAGAATTTTTTTTTCCAAAGAGAAAAGTGAGCTGGGGCGGGGAGAGGGGTGGGGGACTAGGGGGGAAATGTACAACAATTAATGAATGGAAATCCATGTTCTCTATAAACTTTCATTAAAATCTCAATTTGGAAAAAAAAATCACAGCTGAGAAAAGCCCAGGGAGCAGCTCTACTCCTTAATGCAGAGGGTCACCCTGGGTCAGAATCTTCTCAGAAGGAAAAAGTTTAAGTTTTTTGTTTTGTTAAGGGACTAAAGAGAAAAGGGATAGAATACAAAGAACAAGTTTAAAATCCTTATCAATGAAGCTTGCAGGAACACTGCAAGTTAACATCAGTCCCTCAAACTAAAAAAAAAAAAATTCAAACTCACTACCATTTAGTTGATTCTGGTTCATACTGACCTTCCATTGGGTTTCGGAGGATGTAAATGTTCGTAAATGTTTATGGGAGAGAAGAGAATGCACATTTTTCTCCCTCAGAGCCACTGGGGAATATGAAGCAGAGACACACGTGGCCTTTTGGTTAGCAGCACGGCATGCTATGGACTACGCCACCAGAGGTCCTTATTGTCAGCACCTAGAACATGGACTTATTTAAAGATGTTGTTATGAGCTATCAAGCCAGAACTAACTCACAGCTGACCCTCCAGCAGGTTTTCAGAGGTAGTAAATTGCATAGGATATTACCTGTCCTTCTGCCTCTGAGCAACTGGAGAATGTGAATCACATGCCCTTCGGGATTGTAGTCAAACTTCTTATCACTGCCTCCAGAGCTCTCTGTTTAGGATTGAGAAGGCCCATTTTATAAAACAAAAACAAAAACAAAAAAACAACCATCTGGTGACCAGACCTTTCAATGAGACACTATCCGACTCCTCTTGTTGTTCACCAGACTCAGAAACCAGTGGCAGCTAAGGACAAAGACTGAACATTAAAGGATGGGGGAAATATTAAACAAACAGCAATTTTAAAAAGAGTAGGAATGAAAAATATTAATTTCTGATAAAATAGACTTCTAGATAAAAGCCACCATAAGAAATGGAGAAAGATAATCATTGCAGGGCCAGCTGAAGAAGAGGACATAATTAATACATATACTCACCCCATTGCAGAGTTACAAGATGCATAAACCAAAGTTTAACAGATTTGAAGAGAGAAATGTTGTTGTTGTTATTGTTGTTTTTAGGTATTGTCGAGTCAAGTACAACTCATAGAGATTCTATGAACAGCACATCTGAACCCTGTCCTATACTGTGCCATCTTCAAATTTCCTGATACACTAGAGCCCATTGCGGCAGTCACTGTGTCAATCCACCTGGTTGAAGGTCTTCCTCTTCTTCACCAACTCTCCCCCTTTCCAAGCATCATGTCCATTTCTAAGGAATAACCCCTCCTAGCAAGGTGCCTGACTATATGAGGTGAAGCTTCATTATCCTTGCCTCCAAAGACCACTCTGGTTGTACTCTCTTCAAGACATATTCATTTGTTCTTTTGGCCATCCATGAGGTAGTCTGTGCTCTTCTCCAACACCACAACTCAAAGGCATCAAGTCTTCTTCAGTCATCCCTGTTTACTGTCCAGCTCTCAGATGCATAACAAGTGATCAGAAAGACCATGGCCTGAATCAGGTGCACCTTAGTCCTCAAACTGACATCATTCTCTTCAGTAATTTGGAGAGGTCCCTAACTGTATATTTTCCCAGTGCAATGCATCTTCTTATTTCCTAACCGTTGGTACTAAAGTTGTTAATTGTGAATCCAAGTAAGATGAAGCTGTTGACAGTTTCAGTCCCTTCTCCATCTATCATGATGTTGCCTGCCAGTCCAGTGCTAAGAATCTTTGTTTTCTTAACAGTGAAATGCAATCGATATCGAAGGCTGCATTCCTTGATCTTCGGCAACATGTGCTTCAAGTCCTCCTTACTTTCAGCAAGCAAGGTTGTGTCATCTGCATAACACAGATTGTTGATGAATTTCCCTCTGATCCTAATGCCAAATTTCTCTTCATAGAATCCAACTTCTCAAATAATTTGCCCAGTATACAGATTAAATAGGTATGAGCAACATATTAAATGATCCAAAAAGCATCAAAGCAAGCCTCAGTAATTTAAAAACAGAAAAATACTAAAAAACATCTTCCAGATCTTATATATCTTTATTTTTTTATGGTGAGAAAAATTTGTATTTAAGATAATCCAAATTTTGTTGGGAACATCCAAAGCATCATAGTCAGGAGCAAGTCGAACATAGACCTTCTTCTCTCCATCAGGCCTAATCAAAGTGTTGACCTTAGCCACATCAATGTCATAGAGCTTCTTTACAGCTTGTTTAATTTGGTGTTTGTTGACTTTGACATCCACAATGAACACAAGTGTGTTGTTATCTTCTATCTTCTTAATGGCTGACTTAGTGCTCAGGGGAAACTTGATGATGACATATTAGTCAAGCTTGTCTCCTCTGACGGCGCTCTTCCGGGGGTATTTGGGTTGCCTTTGGAGTCTCAGAGTCTTAGGCCACTGGAAGGTGAGTGATGTGGCTCTGGATGTCCTCTGAAGGGCAAAAATAGTGCTACAGATCATAAAAAAAAGGCCTTCTCAGCCTTTAATGCCTTCGCTTTGGCTTCAGTTTTGGGGAGGGACAGGGTTTCCTTCTTCGCTTTTAGCACCACCTTAGTAGAAAGGGCTTATATATATATTTTTATAGCATCTTCTCAGATGCCATAAAATTAGAAATCAACAACATGAAAATCAAGGGTGGAATAATCAAGTACTTAAAACTAAACACCATCCTGCTTGAATACTAATAGGTTAATAGAAGAAAAAAAGTTTAATTAAAAGTTTCTTGAGACAAACAATAATGAAAATACAACGTGAGCAAATCATTGGAGCATGGCAAAAGCATTACTCAGAGGTTCATTTATAGCAATATACATACATATCAACAAAGGAGAGAAAAAAACAAAATCAATGCCAACATAACTGACTATTAGAAAAAGAACAGAAAGCTAATCTCCCTGTCTTCACAAGAAAGGGAAAAAATAAAAATAAGAGCAGGAACAAATGAAACAGAAAACAGAAAAACAATTGAAACAATTAACAAGGCCAGAAATTGATTCTTTAAAAGAATTAGTAATAAACAAGCCTGTGGAAAATCCCATGGACTGCCAAAGAACAAGCATGTAAGTCTCAGAAAAAGTGCAGCCAAGGTGCTCCTTGCAGGTAAAGATAATAAAGCTTCATCTCACACACTTTGGGCATGTTGCTAGGAGAGGATATTCCTTGACAAGGAACATTCAACCAGGTGGATTGACACAGTGACTGCAACAATGTGCTTGAGCGTGCCAGAAGCGGTGAGGATGATGCAAGATAGGACAGGATTTGGATCTGTTGTTCATAGGTTCCCTATGAATTGTACTCAACTCAAGAGTACCTAACAACAACTGGAAAAATCTAACAGAGGAAAAGAAGAAGGTGTAAATAATATAAATAAGGAATGAAATGGTTGGTATCACAACTGAACTGAAACAAAATGAATGACAGGATACTATGAAGAACTAGTATCGGGAAATTCCATTAGTATCACATGCAAGCAAAATTGTGCTACAGATCATAAAAAAAAATTACTAGAACAGTACCCTGATAGGAACTGCCAGAGGTTCAGGCTGGGTTTAGAAGAGGCGATGGCACAAGGGAAATCATTACTGATGTCAGATGGATCATGGTTGATAAAGAATACCAGAAGAATGTCTATTTGTACTTTATTGACTATGCAAAGGTATTTGATTGGGTGGAGCATAACAAACTATGGCTAACATTGATATGAATGGGAATCCCAGAACACTTAACTATGCTCATACAAAACCTATACCTAGAAGAGGAAAACTACTGTCTGAACAAAAACATACTGTATAGTTTTAAATCAAGAAACATTGCATCAGGGCTTTCTCCCTGCAGATTCAGTCTATATCCTGAGCAAATCATTCAATAAGTTGGACTTTATGAACAAGAAGGTCACATCACGATCAGAGGGAGACTCACCAACAACCTGAGTTATCCTGATGACACAACCTTACTTGCTAAAATTAGGAGGACTTGAAACTCTTGCTGCAGAGGATCAAAGAATACAGTCTTCAAAATGGATTATATCTCAACATCAAGAATACAGAAAGCCATGTACACCAATGTTTATTGCTGCATTATTCACAGTAGCAGAGATGGAAGCAATCCAAGTGCCCATCAACAAAAGAATGGATAGAAAAACTATGTAGCACTGAAAAACAATGAACTAGCAAAACATTACAAAACATGGGGCAGCCTGGAGAACATTATGCTGAGTAAAATATCTGTCACAAAAAGCCAAATATTGCATAACATTACTGTTATAAAATAGGACAGACATGAGGGGCTTGGGGAGAGAATGAGAAAAGAGTGGATAGATAATGAAAACGGCATTAGAACAGATGAGAGGAAGAACTGACCGAAAGGAATACATGATTAGGCACTGTATGTATGACAACAATCTAGAACCAGGAGTACATTGGAGGATGGGATAAAGGATGGGGAAGATGGGAAAAAGAATACAAAAATTCTCACCACAGGCCAATAGGTAGAACCAAAATAGATGGAGAAAAGATCAAATTATCAACTATTTCATCTTGCTTACATCTACAATCAAAATCCTTGGTACCAGTAGTAAAAAGTTGTTTTGCCTTGGGAAAGTCTGCTGTCAAGTACTTCTCCAAAGCACTAAGGATGTCAGTTTGAAGACTAAGGTGTGTCTGATTCAGGCCTACTCTTTCAACTCTTGTTATGCATCTGAGAGCTGGACAATGAATAAAGATTACAGAAGAAGAATTTATGTCTTTGAGTTGTGGTATTGGAAAAGAGTACTGAATATGCCATGGAATGCCAAGAGAACAAACAGAAAAGTCTTGGGAAAAGTGTAGCCAGCGTGCTCTTTAGAGGCAAATATGGCGAGACTTCATCTCACATACTTTGTTGTTAGAAGGGGATATTCCTTGGAAAAGGACATCATACTTGGAAAGGTGAAGGGTCAGCGAAAGAGACAAAGACCCTCAAGAAGATAGATTTGCACAGTGACTGTAGCAATGAGCTCAAGTATTTCAGAAATTATGATAACGGCACAGGATAGAACAGGGTTTAGAGCTGTTATTTATAAGGATGTTATACAAAAGTCAACAACAATTATTATAACAATTACTAATTATATATTTTTGAAAGCAGAAGTGGCATCCACATCCTAAATAACATAACATCCTCTGGAAAGTCTATGAACTTTGATAAATGTCAATACTTGTAGAGGGGCTACAGGCCTTGACTCAAAGGCAATCAACAACAATAATTTTATATTGTTATATTAATTATAATAACAATAAGTATTATAAAACAAAATACTCATAAGTGATTGCATAAAAAAACCAATATAATTTTTTAAACCTTCACTCAAATAAATTAAAAAAAATAATAAAGGAAACCAGTGGTAGGAGTGAAAAACTGTATAAACTAGAGACTGCTGACCTTTGACCTAAAGAAGCTTCAGCTATTAAGTATAATTTGACTGGGTCAGCCAGTTATGTCCTTAATGAGGAAGCTTAGAGTACCAGGGATATAGGAAGGGCCTCAACACTGGCAATTGGCAGCATCAAGATAGAGGGTGAACAGATTGAAATTGTTAACAGCTTCAGTTTGCTTGGCTCCATAATCAACAAACACTCTTAGTACCAGCAACCAAGAAATCAAAAGATGAATTGCATTGGGAAAATCTGCTGCCAGGGACCTCTCCAGAGTATTGAAGAGCAACAATGTCAGTCTAGAAACTAAGGCATGCTTGATCTTTGGCCATGATCTTTGCAATTATGTGCTATGAATCAGAGAGCAGAACAATGAGTAAGGATGATAGAAGAAAAATTGATGCCTTTGAGTTGTAGTGCTGGAGAAGAACATTGAATATACCATGGACTAACAGGTTTGTTCTGGAGAAGGTGAAACCAGGCTGCTCCTTAGATGCAAGGATTTTGAAGTTTTGTCTGACGTAGGCCATGTTGCAGGGAGGGACCAGTTCTTGAAGAGGGACAATAGACTTGGAAAGGTGGAGGAGCAGTGCAGGACAAGAAGATCCTGGATGAGAAGGATTGACTCAGTGACTGGGGTAATAGGGGTAAGTGTGTTAGAGACAATGAGGTTGGCTTAACATAGAGCAGGGTTCAGACCCTGTGTATTAGGTTTGCTATGAGTCACAAGTGACTCAATGACACATAACAACGACATAAACCAAATTGAGTGTGATACTTAAAACCAACCTGTATTATAAGGTCTTATAATTCTTAAAATTTATTTCTTAAAATTCTGCTGGTGTTCAAAGCAGGGATCCCAATGATGACCAGAATTCCAAAGACTCCAGTCATAAAGGACTAAGATGATGAAGCAATAGTCTGTTTCATTTGAGGATAGCAGAACTTCGATGTTAGTAAATAAAACCTACTCTTTGTAGGTTTCAGCTAAAATGGCATTAGGTGCGGCTAATACTTAATCTTACCACATTAGAAGCTATGAATATGGAAAGATTTCTAAAAATATTATTGTAGGAGTTCTAAGGTTCCAAAACATATTCAAGATACAAATACTTCCAGTGACAGAATCGAAAGTCCAAATGAAAAAGTGACAGAGAACCTCCAAGGAGGGAAAATTTTTAAAACTGGATTAAAAGACAGAAAGAAAAACTGTAAAAATGTCTAAACTGAGGGAGCTGGAAAACACACATTTCCAGGGTGGTTTTTGCCATGGAGGAGACCCATAAAATAGTGGTTCACTTCTTTACAAAACAACTTTGGAGAGCTCAGAAATAGGAGACAGGTTCAATAAAATACTTGAAAGGATTGTGAGTGAAGGCAGTATTGTTTCCAGAAGGAAAGGTGGTGGTATTTGAAGTCCTGGCAATAATCAGGTTGACTTGAAGTCAATCCTGATTTGACCCTTAGAATATCTATGACCTCAGACAACTCATGGATCTATTTAAATCTCAGTCTTCTCATGCAAAAAAGTATGACTAGGACAACTTTTGTTTTCAGGATAAAATTGTATGCATGCAGAATGCTAATGTTGTTATGTGCCATAGAGTCATAACCAACCCATAGCTAACCCTCTGGCAGGTTTTCAGAAGCATTAATTACACGAGAGGAGATTGCCCATCCTTCTCCCATGGAGCAGCTGGTGGCCTCGAACTAACTGGTGCCTTTGGGATTGCAGTGCAGCTTCTTGCCACTAGGCCACCAGAGTTCAACAGAATGTTCATACCATGGTCGTATATACATTTATTCTTATTGCCAAAGAGTTAGAACTAACTATTCATAATTAGCCCTACAGTGGCTTTTCAGAGGATATAAATTGCACAGGAGATTATCCACCTTTCTCTGATGAGATACTGGTAGATTTAAAGCATCAGAGAGATGTCCACCTTTAGGTCAGCCATGCCACACACCTCACTAACTAAACCACCAGCCCTTGGGATACAGGCTATTGGCTTCTCTGAAATCTAAATCAAGCTTACAGGCATTTTTAAAATTTGCTTTTTATTTGTGTGAAAGTTTATTCCATTACTTTTGTTTTAAAACTTTATAAATGATTAATGTAGCAGGATTTTGAAGATCTGTCTCACATACTTTGGGCACATGGCCAGAAGGGACCAGTCACTGGACGTCATCATGCTTTGAAAGGTGAAGGGACAGCACAGGAGAGGAAGATCCAGGGTGAAGTAGATTGACATAGTGACTAGGGCAATGGGGGTAGGTGTGACAGACAGATTGGTTCAGGATAAGACAGTTCAAAGCAACACGACAGAACAACAAACTAGTTACAGTGTCTGATCTAGCCCTTAATGAATACTGTCTTTGCCCTCATCCAACTTTTTACTCCTATCCCACCCCTCTCGTCTCTGATAAACTTACATGATTTTGTGTGTAAACCTTTAGCTTTTTACAATATTGGCCTTAAGTCATAGTAGTTCTTTCGTGACTGATTTGTAATTCAGCATCATTTCCTCTAGATTCATCCATGTCATGCAAATGGCTCATGAATTGGTTTTGTGATGCATACTACTCCATCGGTTACCATAGTTTCTCCAGCCACTCTCTGATGTCTATAGGTATTTTAAAGATTGATTTGGAAGTTTTGGCAAGTGGGCATAATCATAGTTTACACGTTTAATAAGGTAGTCTTTTGGGAAAATAATTCAACTGCATTTGAGAACTGGTAGTCTGTCATTTTCTTATTCACATTTAAGTCTCAACTACATTGTAAGCAACCTAAGTGAACAGCTGCCAAACTGTTACATTCTTCATCTTTGTCATTGTTGGCAGGTCCCTGAAGACAGGTCAGTGAAAGGTGCCAAATAAAACACAGCTAACATAAGGGTGTGGAGAGCAAGTCAATCTGTTGGTACTTTGCCCTGCGCTATGCACTGGCTGCATTTGAGATGTTTTAGCAGCCTGCCCCTGCCAACAAAATTAGGAAGCTGTGGAGAAGCAGCTCAAATTTTCACATGGGTAGAAGTGCTCTCCTGATCAAGCTGAACACACAGGATTCCTCAGCTTGTCCAGGGGAAGGCAGAACAGGAACATACTCCAACCTGCAAAACCTCTGTAAGATGGCTCTGCCCTCGGACTTGTGCCTCTGCAATTAAAATAGGCAGGTGATGATATCCCTATTGATAAGTCTTGAGACCAAAAAAACCCAACAAAAACCAACACTCAATGCAGCCTTCCATATAACATGGACAAGATGAATTTACTATTAACTTATTTAAAAGTTTGGAGAAATTGGGAACCCATAAACAGGTTGTATGCTGTCACGAAGCAGTCCCATCTTCCCTCAAAACCCTCCAAGTCTTGTCAGGAGCAGCTAGATGGGCACTGGTGGGCTGACACTCAAGCTACAGAACAGCAATGGAGATACTATGTAAATGAAAGAAACAAAGAGAGAGAAAGAATGGCTGCATACCCTAAAGACAGCAGAGTAAATGCTAAGTTTCCAGAGAACATGGAAGAAATGTTCTGATAATACATGAGTGTAAGCATAAGTGAAAACTTGTAAGACTTGTATACTTTACCGTATGTAATGTGTACCTTTTTTAAAAAGAAAAATATAAATAATAAGTCAGAAGGCTCCCTCTGTTTGCTATCCTTTATTAAAGGGTCCCATATCATCATGAGACTCCAGCCAAACCAGACAGGTCCCCCAATACAGCAGGAGGCCTGGAAGGGGAGGGGAATGACTTAGGATCCCACCACATCTCCTTGGAAACAGAAACCCACCACAGACAGACAGACAGACAGACTGGGGTGGGAGAGGAGAACTTGCTTCACTCTTGACTCTCCTCCCCTTGCCCTTACTTGAAAGGAAAGTCAAACACTGGCTATGCAGCACCCCAGCCCCCCACCCTACCCATAGCAGCGTTTGTGGGACACCACCACTACCCCCCACAAGGGGTGGCCCCAAGGGAGCTTCTTATCTCTCGTCCTTCACTTTGGTTTGCTCCTGGCATCTCCGGCCCTCTTCCCTCCTTCGGCCTCCAGCCGAGTCACTCACTCTTCTATCACCTACTCCAACCTTCTCTCTATCTTCCACACCTCCCTGCCCCAGGGCTTCTGGGGAGGCAGCGTCTCAGGAATCCTCTCTCTGCCCAGCAAGGGTCTGGCCAGACCCTCTACCCAGAACATAGGCTCACACAGCCGCCCCACTCTCCTTGAGGTCAGGGGCTGAACGCTGCCGTCTCATCCGTGGGGGAGTAGTGTATGGGGGGTAACGGGGCACTGGGGGCCTTTGGGATGGGTATGGTTGGGGCTGCTGGGGATAATAGTTGTGCTTTTTGGGCTGGAAGTGCTGGGGTTCAGGCTGTGTGGAAGTCCCTCCACGGGTCGGCCCCCTCCATCCAGGGAGTTCCGGCGGGGGCGGTGGGACCTTCGAGGACTTGGGGACCTGCGACCAGGGGTGGCTGGAGGAGGCGTGATCTCCTCTGGGGGTGGCAGAGGTGCTGGCGTCTCACTGCCTGCCATCCCTGCCATCCCTGGCCAGGACTCCCGGTGCTGGGGGTTGCTCTTGAAGGGGAAGCGCAGTTTGCAATCATGTGGGGGCACAAAGCGGGCGGGGGGCCTGCGCAGTCCCCCTCCACGCCCCCCAGAGCCCTGCAGTCGCAGCTGCTCCTGCTTGAGCCAACGAAGGCGGCCACGACGGAAGGCAGGGTCCTCCTCCATCAAGCGAGACACCCGCTCCCAGCTGGACAGGGGGGGCGAGCTGGGCCGGGCTGAGGGCACACGGTCACTGGACACTGCCTCTTCTAGGGCCTCAGACCCCTCAGGAGCAGCCCAGGCGGCTATACCTGATTCTTCATTCTCATCCTCATGATCCTGGGAAGGAAGGGGGTTAGAGAAAAAGACAAATGACATATGGACTGCTGAGGCCTGAGGACGTGAAAGAAAAGGCACCTAGAAAAGTTGAGGCAGCACTAGCTTGAGAGTCAGAAGGCCTGAGGTCAAGCTTGGGTCTGACACTTCCTAGCTGTGGGAGCTGGATCTCTGGCTTGTAACCACTCAATCTCATCACTGGCTTGTAACCACTCAATTTCATCACTGGCATAAGAACCAAATGAGGTCAACCACATAAACTGATTAGAACAGTGGCTGGGACATAGCAGACACTCAGTAAATACTTGATGAATTTAAAGAAACAAAAGAAAAGTATCTGGTATCACACAACTTACATTTTAACCAGGAGAGACAGAAAACAAATAAATGAAAAAAATCTAGTACATATACTTCAATAGGTGTTATATATGTGCATGCATACCACACACAATCAGGGAGCTCTAAAGGCCTACTGTTAAGGAGTTGTGCACTAAGCCAAAGGTAAGCTGTTCGAAGCCGCCAGACGGTCTTCAGGAAGAAGATGGGCAATCTCCTCCCTCAAAATTCAAAGCTTCTGAGAAAGCCTGGAGGGTCAGCTGAGTTGGTTCCAACTCGGCAGTATATAACAACAACAACATATACAGACTATATACATTGCACATATCTTATGCATGTGTTATTATGTGCTGTCAAGTTGGAAGTGACCCATAGCTGACCCTCTCGTGATGTTTTCAGAGTCAGTTAATCCCACAAGAGGAGACTGCCCATCTTTCTCCCACGGAGCATCTGATGGACTAAAACTACACACCTTTGGGACTACTGTGCAGTTTCTTACCACTAGGCCACCACAAAGTTCTTTTTTTATGCATACATTTGTACATACATACATATATATGTTGTTGTTGTTGTTGTTATGTGCCGTCAAGTCACTTGAAGCTCATAGCAACCCTATGTACAACAGCTCTAAACCCCACTCCATCCTGTGCCAATCTCCAACACACCTACCCCCATTACCCCAGTCACTGAATCGATCCATCTCAGTGAAGTTCTTCCTCTTCTAAGCTGTCCCTCCACCCTCCCATCCTCTTCTGAGCTGTCCCTTCACCCTCCCAAGCATGACATCTCTCTCCAAGGACTGGTCCCTCTTGCAAAATGTCCAAAGTATGTCAGACAAAACTTCAGAATGCTTGCCTCCAAGGAGAAGCCTGGTTTCACCCTCTCCAAGAAGAACTTCTTTGTTCTCTTAGCAGTCCAAGGTATATTCAATACTGTTCTCCAACACCACAGCTCAAAGGCATCAATTCTCCTTTTATCATCCTTAGTCACTGTTCAGCTCTTTGATGCAAAGCAAGTGATTGCAAAGACCATGGACTGTATCAGCCGCAGCTTAGTCTCCAGACTGACATTGTTGCTTTTCAGTACTTTGGAGAGGTTTCTGACAGCAGACTTTCCCAATGCAAGTATATATACATATATAGGGATGATATTGTAAGTAAGTATGTGTGTATGTGTATATATGTACGCATGTATTTTATGCATATATAGTCATACGTACATATATATCTATGACACACACATGTATATATTATTATACTACTGTTAACACCATGTCGTCCATCCACAGCCACCCCATAGTGCAGAGGAGAACTGCCCTATAAGGTTTTCAATGCTGTGGTCTTTTAGAAACAGACTACCAAGTTTTTCTTCTGAAGTGTGTCTGGGTGAGTTTAAATCTAAGTCAAGCTTGTAGTTACTAAGACTTATCTAGGGAGTTCTGGTGGCCTAGAGGCAAGAAACTGCACTGCAATCCCAAAGGTACACAGTTCAAATCCACCAGATATTGTGCTGGAGAAGGAGAGACAATCTCCTACTGTACCAGTCAGATTTGATTTGACGATACACACAACACACACACACACACACACACACACACACACACACACACAAGACAACTATCTGTGCTACTCTGAGACTCTAGATAACTCAGACTAGCAGATACAAACACACACATACACACACACACACATGAGACAGAGAGATAGACAGAGACAGACAGAGACAAAAACATACAGTGAAACCCATGAGAGCTGAACTCAACAAGTCTGACATGTTCTCTTGTCTTTGACAGGGTGCTCTTTTCTATCATTCATCGTAGGAGAAACTTTTTGAGTTTTCCTTCTCTAACAAGTTTCCTCCTTACAGAGATTCTGGCTTTTAAAGGCTTTTTACTCTGTTGTACTGGTAGGTAAGGAGTTGCACTGCCAACCCAAAGGCAGGTGGTTCAAATCCACCAGCTGCTCCCATAAAGAAAGATAGGCAGATAGTCCCTTCCCGTCAAACTGAAAATCTACCGAGGGTCAGCTTTAAGTTGGTTCCAATTCAACAGCAATGAGAGTGAGACTCTGTGAGTGTGAGTGTGTGTGTGCACGCACAAGTACAAAATCTATTTGTGAAGTCAGATGAAGGAAAACAGCAGGGGAGGGGAACAAGAAAAGTAAGAGTACCAGGAAGGGAGTCTCTGAGAAATAGTAAAGACCTGAAGGAAGTGAGAAAAGCACTGTGGGTATCTGAGGGGAAACATTCTGGGCAGAGTGAGGCAGTGGATACAAAGACCTCAATGCAGGGGCATTGCCCCACGAGTTCATGGACTAGTGAGGAAGCAAGTGCAGCCCAAGCAAAGGGGGAGAAGGAGAGGAGGCTATAGAGGTGAGTGGTCAAGAGCCACAACTATTATCATGATTTATGATCTACCTTCCCTTATTAAGAAGTAAGTAGGACTTGAGATGAAATTTTAAGTAATCCTGGTGGCTGGAACAATGCCTGGTATACAAGCACTCAAGTACTGCTGAGTGAATAAATGCACAGTGGGGACTGACAATTATTCTACCTCTCACATAGCTGGCATGTGGATTTGAGAACATGTAATAAGCACTCAGTACAGGAGCTCCCACAGAGCAGTCAGAGGGGAGAAGGATGCACACAAGGGTGTATACCTATGTAAACACTCACTAAGCTGTAACTTAACAATTGCATGCTTTCTTTAAGTTGTCCTCAAACTTAACTGTACTTCAGAATCACCAGGGTAACTTATTATACAATAAATTCATCTCCAGAGATTCTCATTCAGTTGGGTTCTGACTCAGAATTCTTGGGGTAGAGTCTAAGAATCGATTTTTTTAATCAGCACTCTGGTGATTGTGAGACAAGGGATTCACAAACTATCCTGAGAGAAATCATGTTACACACTGATGAAATTTTGTCTAAATAAAGAGGAAAAGAGTTGGAATCTGAAGTGGGAGGTTCAGGTTCCTAAATAGAAGTGCTGAGGAAGGTGCTATGGGTTCTGAGCCAGGGATGAATGCAGGGGCTCCCTACCTGGGCCAGGGGGATAACCCTCTCCATGCGGAGCATGCGGTCTCGCAGGGCTTGCAGCTCTCGATCTTTGCTGCTGTTCTGCAGCTTCACCTCTTGCAGAATCCCCGTGAGCTTGTCAATGTGAGCCCGGAGGTCTTCCACTTCCGCTCCTCGGGCTCCTTCTTCACTGCCACCATTGCCACCGCAGCTGCCTTCCTCCTCACCCACCGTGTCCCAGACATCCCGGGCCACAGCCTTCCAGGCATCTCCGGGCCCCTCTGGCTTGCCGTAGGTGCGGCACAACTCTCGCATCTTGAGGGCAGCAAGGGCCTCAATCTCTGCTCGTCCATGCCGGAAGTCAGCCAGGGCCACCTCATAACAGATCTCCTTCACTGCCTGCATCTTCAGGTCTGCCATGGTGGCCCAGCGAGGGTCTTTGCCCTGCAGCCGCCGCCGCTGGGGGATCTGGTAAACTCTGCGAGGGGCCCTGCGCTTGCCACTGCTGGGCAGACCACAGCGCTTGACAATGGTCTGGACCGTGGTGGGAGGCAGCTGCTCTCTCAAGGAGGAGATGAGCCGCCAGCTCTCCTCACAGGAACGCTTGTCAGAGTCATCCCCACTGTCTGAATCTGCATACTGGGGCAGAGAGAGAGAAAAAGAAGCTTAGGGTATGCCAGGAACATGAGTTCTAGCTCAGTGTTCCCCAAGAACACCAGAAACATTAGAGTGCCTAGGTTCAAATCTGACCTCCAATCCTTACTGTGTGTCCTTGGGCAACCTGCTCAACCTCTTAAAATACTGATAATGACAGTCTCTACCTCACAAATACATTCTAAAGATCAATGTAAACAAAGTGCTTAGAACAGTGGCTAGCACGGAGAAGGTGATCAATACGTAATTGTTATGTAACATTGGGTTACAAGTGACCCATAGCTGACCTTCTAGTGGGTTTTCAGAGGCAGTAAATCCCACAGCAGGATTTGAATCAGGCCTTTGGCTTGGCAGCCCAACTTCTTACCATTAAGTCACCACAGCTCTCTCAGTACATATTGTTATTATTGTTGTTTACCATTGAGTCAGAACCGACCCATAGCTGACCCTCCATCAGGTTTTCAGAGGCAGTTAATTCCATGGGAAGAGACTGCTCATCTTTTTCCCGTGAAGCAGCTGGTAGATTTGAACCACGTGCCTTAGAAACAGCAGCACAGTTTCTTGCCAATAGGCCACCAGAGGTACAGTTAAGGAAAAATCCTAATACATACTACTAATCAGATGGTACTTGGAATATGCTTGCTCTTGGTCCCTACAGAGTCAAACTTCAACTCACGGTGACCCATGCACAACAGGATTAGACCACTATCATCCATGGGGCTTTCACCACAAACTTTTCAGAAGCAAATTACCAGGCCTTTCTTCCTACTGTCTTAGACTGGAAACTCTACTGAAACACGTTCTGTATCACAGTAACATGCAAGTTTCCACTAACAGGTGGTGGCTGCATATGAAGTACAATGGTTGGGAACAGAACCAGAGTCTCCTGCATGGAAGTCAGGTGAGCATTCCTCCATGGAATCACTTGGATATGGTAAAAGATGGTACAAGATGAACTAATATCTGGGAAACTCTGGTCAGCTGGGACACATTTTCACTCCTTCACACAGTGGTTTCCTCCCTACGTCACTTTTCTTTCACCTTTTCCTTGTAGATACCACCTCCAGCCTTCGTCCCATCAGCACTTCCCACTCTGGTTGATGTGCTGGTGCCCAGTCTCACTGTTCATCTCCTCAGCAGCCCAGACCCCACTTCCTGCCCACATGCCCTGACAGCCCACTTCTCCTCCGATCCCAGCCTTACCAAGCGCTGCTGCTCCAGCAGAAGATCAGCTTCTTCCTTCTCTTTCCGGTACTGATTCTCTAAATCCTGCAGTCTAGGGTTGGGCAGAGAGAAGGAACAGCTATAGGTGGGGGGCTCAGGAGCCAACTCAATGGGGAGACATACTACAGTGGAACTCTAGGGACTGGGGACCTGCAAGGGACAGCCTTTGAGGACCAAAGTGCAAGTCCCCTTCTTCACACCTCTTCTCCATCTCCAACTTGATATCAATGCCTTGCTGCTCCAGCAACTCCTTCTGCGCAAAGTTCCAGTCAACAGGCTCAGATGGCGGTCCTGGGGGTGGTGGCACACCCCGTTCCCTCTCCAGCCGCGCTTGTTCCGGGTGATTGAAGCGGAAAACATGGTTCTTACCCATCACAATCCTATTTCCTGGAGGTGAGTGGAGGGAAATTTGGACTTACTCCCTCACAGCAGCAAACTCATTGCCATATCCAAGGCATGCAGGACATTACTCCCAAGTCTCAAGCCCCTAATACCTCTCTCTTATCACCTCAAGTCTGAAGGGATTTAGCCAAATGTTCTCCTGATTAACCCCAGAAATGATCCTTTTTCCTGACAGGCAAAGTACTCGGGAGATGACTCACACTCTCTTCCCGTTTTTCTAGGACAACAAACAGACCCCAAAGCTGACTCCTTTCTCTTTACTTCCTAGATCCTTCTTCACATCCCCACACCATTTCCTACTTATTTTAGAGCCCAAACCTAAGATAGCCCCACAGAGTCCTGCCTAGGACTTCCAACCATGTCTTCAAACCCGCACACCATAGCACTTGTACCTGATTTCAGAATGAGGGGCTCAGTCACCAGCTTTCCGTTGACATACGTCTCAGCTCCTTCACATGGCTCCAGTGTGACCACCACTGAGCACAGGGAGACAAAAAAGGAAAAGATCAGACTGTGGGGGAAGGTGGCTACGGGCACAGACTCCCCTCTTGAATTAACCCCCAAGAAACACACATGCAGTACCAGTCACACCGCAGTACCTGTTGAGGTGCCAGGGCCCTTCTGGCAGCAGGCAGCACAAAAAGGAAGAGCAGAAGGAGGGTTAGCACCCCAAGTACACTTTCCAGAAGTCTTTGCAGTGGCTCCCTCCTATCCCACAGCCACCATCCCCAACAGCAGCTTGGAAAGCCAGTAATTTTCTGAAGACATCCCTTACATCTGATTGTCAGCAGGCTTTGCCATCTCTACTTAAGATAGCCATTTTTCCTTTCTAATAAAATTATATCTGACTGGGCTAGAATCCACTAGCAGGCTCATCCACTAGCCCATCTCTCTGTATCTATGTGTCTTACAAACAGTTACCTACCTAATCTTGTCACGCAACAACTAGCATATCACTGTTTCACAAAACAAGATAAAGTCAGCCCAATCCAAACATTTATCAAGTTGCACCCCTAAAAACTGAGCCTGCCACTTGTTGGAGACACAAAGGTAGGATTGGTGGCTGCTGTTATGGAGGGGACCCTTGTAACCCAAAGAACCAGGTGCTGCAACTTCTCAGCAGAGACACTGAGCAACTCACATGCTGTGAGCCTCTCTAAAATAGGATCATAAAATCTACCTTTACAAAGCTGCTGAAAGGCTCAAATGAACAAACCACTAAATGATAAGCAATAACAGGCCACCATTTAGCCAAAGTAACAGCTGACTGCCTCATAAAGTAAATAATAACAGCTGTCAGCCCTTTGCTCTAACCTAGCAAATCATGTAAATGAGACCAAATGGTCGACATTTACCCTAAAATATAATGAGAATGTCAGCGGTGGGCAGGGAAGCTGGATTAATGAAAGTGAAACAATCACAATGGAAAGGTGGAGACCTCTGGCATAATGCAGGAAATGTAGCCAATGTCACTGAACAATCTGTAGAGGAACTGTCAAATGAGAAACTAATTTGCTATGTAAACTGTCACCAAAGATGCAGTATTATGAAGAAAAATGATTTGCAAAACTGAGATTTTGTTGCTGTTGTTAGGTGCCGTCATGTTGAATATGACTCCTAGCAATCCTATGAACAAAACATCTGAACCTGTTCTATCCTGTGCCATCCTCAGACTTTCTGACACATAAGAGCCCACTGCGGCAGTTACTCCATCAATCCACCTAGTTGAGGGTCTTCCTCTCATTCACCGACCCTCCCTCTTTCCTAGTATCATGTCTTCCCCAAGGAATAGCTCCTCCTAACAACATGCTCAAAATATGTGAGGCAAACCCGCATAAAATTCTTGCCTCCACCAAGTCCACTCCACCATGTAGCCATCGCTCTAGACTCCTGTCATGACAGAAATACCTAATCACATATCTCTTTTAAACAGTTTTCTG